>NW_028281334.1:7500-203546 GCF_059751285.1 Brachycentrus maculatus
GCTGATTTGAGTAATCACTTTACAAAAGAAATACAAAAGTGCTAGAAGATTTCATTCGAAGCCTAAATATCACATAACATCCGAAATTTTAGTAGTGTGGTTGTCAATTATGAGTTACATTTGGGTGAATGTTACATTTGTGTATATCGATTAAAGAAACTAGCCTTTGTATAACGTCAGCTCTGTAAATATCTAGACGATACTTTTAAAAATGCATTCTTTTATTGTTCTCAATAAAATAATAATACAACAATTATATAGTTTTTTCCTCTTTTATTTTATTTTACCAGTTACCGGGTTTCATCGTAACCGACGTTACAGACCAGTCTGCTTATATATGTTACGACGAAACCCGGTCATTGGTCATATAAATTAAAAATGAACCTAGTTATTGTTTTATTATATAGTTAAAAATGCAGGTGCAAAGAAATTTCGGTACAAAACTAAAATTCAATATTCTACATTGATATATCAATATAAATAACTCCTAAATGAAGAAAAACTCATGTTTGTGGATAAAGATTTGGACACACTCAAAATATTGTTAAAAAATTATTAAATAAATAATTTTCCAAAAAACGTGTAGGTACTTATGGCATTTTAAACATTTTTAAACGCACGCCACTGTCTTGAATATTCTACCACGTATGGAGGGTAATTGATTACGTTGAGGAATGGCTGAAGCTAGACACGTTTATTTGGTATGTAGTGCTAAGAGACACATTTGATTAATTATAGCGTAAACAGCAAACAGAGTTATTGTTTGCTAAGCTTTGATATCCAAGTGTTAATTTGTTCACCTGCTGAATTTAGTGCAAATCGAGGCAAAATACAATATTATATCAAAAACTATAGAGACCTTAAGAAAGACAATTTCATCTTCAAAATTAAGTGATCATTCGTTGTTTTGTTAAACAATTTATATAAAATTATTCATCTGACACCCTTATTTCAAGCTGGGTTTATAAGTATACAATGTCATTAGGGAAGACAAAGTTACTCCGCAGAGCTGGTATAACACTGAAAAGATAAATCTTTGACAACGTACTGTAGGTATTCTCAACTTAATATCCAGACATTATTTGTAATTGATATTAAAACCGCCTTTAAATACGTATTGTCAAGAAATTAATGATGTTATAAGGAATGTTTTGAATTTTTTTTTCCGAATACAAAAATAAAGTTAGAGTTATCAAGTAGTTAACTCGTCAACGTTGAAGTGTTACGCAATAAAAACGTAGTGTATCTCTAATTTTAGTTCCATAAATTTATTTCAATCTACTACTGAATTTTTAAGCTTATAGTAAATATCAAAGATTTACAATGATTAAAGAAAACACTTCATTTTTTACCACTTGAGTTTTATTATAGACTACATGTTTCAGAAGTTAAACTTCCATCATTCAGGTCTGTAGATGGAAGTTTAACTTCTGAAACATGTAGTCTATAATAAAACTCAAGTGGTAAAAAACGAAGTGTTTTCTTTAATCATTGTAACATGTCTTACCACAAAGTTAATGCCGAAGCAATAAATAAAAAATCAAAGATTTATAATGTTTTTTTAAACAAAGGCGTTGTTTTTAAATATTCAACATCCATTTATTTGAAAAATATAATAATTATGAATCATATGTTTTTAAAAATTAATATATGTGAAATTCACACAAATACTGAATAAATAATAAGAAAAAAGCCTACATTCAATTTTAAGCATTTTTTGTAAGATAACTAGCAGAAAACAGGACACTTGAGCTATTGATAAAAAAATACATAATTTTCTAAAATACTTAACGATGAAACACGTATTTTTTTTAAAATTATAAATAAAACATTTGTTTTTTACCACTTGAGTATTATATTTTAACGAATAATTTTAGAAACTATAGATTTTTCCATCCGCGGGTGTGTATGTGTTTTATTTATTTATAATTCAATCGTGTCTTACTACACGTGAATGCCGAAAATATGAATAACCAATGAGCTTTTTATTTTAAAAATAAAGTATACATTTCCATTAAAACAATTTATTTTTTTGTAAAATACTCGTGAGGGAAAATTAAAAAAAAATCAGGGTGTTTAAATTTAAACCAATATATTTTAAATGAATAAGTGGTTTTATTTAGCAATAATTTCAATGCCCAAAAACGCTCTGTCGATACATTCATACTGGGATTATCACAATATACACAAATGTAAAAATAATATTACGTCAAACCTCAGCTTCCTCTCATAAAATAAACTTGTAGGTACGTTATAAAAGTTCCATATATTTTTAGTCAAAATTGAGTTTACTGGTAAAGTTGACATGGAAATATGTCGAGAAGTTTCTGTTTTGTAATATTTAGTATCCAACAAAAGCCTTTAAGATTTTTTGTATTGAATCCATCCGAATGATGCTTCAGTTCTCTTTAGCCTCCATTGTGCGGCATATTAAACCAAAATATACTTAAGAAGCCAGCTCTTTATATAAAGCTTTTAATGGAGCTTCCAAGAAAAACTATTGTGATTCCTTTTGAAATCTACGAATATTATTCTTGAAATAATATTTTCTGAAGGTCTTTAATCAGATTTTATTTGATACTGTCATAAATTAATATTTGAATAAGTCTTGCAATGATTAAAGAAAACGCTTGTTTTTTTACCACTTAAGTTTTATTATAGACTACATGTTTCAGAAGTTAAACTTCCATCATTCAGGTCTGTATAGTAACTAAAATATAAAATATAAAATTGTTCTATAAATAAGGAGAGGGGAAAGTTAGGCGAAAGGGGTTAGTCAAGGGGTGGAGTTTAAAAACAAAGGAAAAATGGAAAGCAAAGGTGAAGAATTTTGAAACAATATATTATTTAATAAATTATTATTTAGGTTTTTTTGGATTTCTAAATTTTCAAGATAATTCATAATTTGGCCTTTATATGGAACAAGGTGTAATAATTTTAATTGATGAGAGTGAAATGAGTGATTAGTATGTAGTATCATTTCACTCTCACAAATTAAAATGATTACACCTTGTTCCATATAAAGGCCAAATTATGAATTATCTTGAAAATTTAGAAATCCAAAAAAACCTGAATTCTTTTCATAATTTATTAAATAATATATTGTTTCAAAATTCTTATTTAATATAGATTTTTTTGTTACTGAAAAAAAAACTTTTTGTTTATTTACTCCTCAAAAATGAATTTTGCAAAGTTGAGTCGATAGTGTACTTCAGTTATCAAGTACAATATTATCGTTGAATATTTTTGACATTCAAGTATTTACTTCACAATTTTATATCTAGATAGCACCGCAGTATTATTTTGTATATTTTATGGACGCGGTAGTCAAATGTGGTGATTCAAATTGATTTTAATTAAGATTTTACTTAGTGAAAACCGTTTTCTTAAAAAATCTATTGTGAAACGTGTTTCGTTGCATTTCTCATCCTTTTTAAACACTGCACGGTACATTGAAATACATACGTGTTATAAAAGATTAAAAAATATATATGTATATAACTTGGTATTTTTTAATATTAGAAATGCATAGTTACCAACTTTTTCTTTCAAATTAATCTTTATTCGATCACGCTAGTACTTAACTATACAAGATTTCATATTTAACTACTAACTTCATTACCTGGCCATACAAGGATCAAAGACTTGAAAAATATATTTACATATAAGTTGCCTAAAACAATCTCCGTGACTGTTATGGTATAAGGATTTATAGCATAATCTGTTAATATGTATTGAAAATAAAAGTGCATGTCTTTAGTAAATAATAAATAAATGAGGTTGATCCCTAGAAACAATAAAGGACAAAAAATACAATAGATGCAATATTTTATTTCAATCAAGATTTGTCACATAATTCGTTTGCTTGTTTTATTCTTGCCGTCATATTTTCTTAATAAGACACCACTAAACATAAAAGATCTTTATGCCCTATTGCCTCATAAATTTTTATCAACTGCAAACCTTCTTTTGCACAGTTTGTTTCTAATATATTTTTTTATTTTAATTCTTTTATTTTTCGAAAATTCACATAGGGTTGAAAGATTAATTCTTTTAAAAATTTATTAATTATTTTAAAAATAAAATTTTATGAAAATCGTCTGCCAGGGGTTATAGCACGGTGGGGAAACGTTAGTTCGACTAGCCATATATTGTCATCAGGGGCTGCTACGTCACAATAGCCGACAAACTTTACATCTAATGGCCCGAACTAATGGAGTGCAATAGAACTACCCCGTGATGTATGTATGGCGTTCCATCTCGCGTGAATAATTCTAGTCCGCTGATCGCAGGTAATATTGCATCCTATTGGCCGGCTCCCGATCTGACGTCACCCGTTACGTCACGATTGCTCAAGCAAACCTGCATAGTACGACTGAGACGATAAACTTAATTAGCAATAGGGTGTAATGGCAATCATGGGAGGAAAGTGAATTATTGTAATGAGCACACACATAAACACATATACACACAATATACAATATGTCATGATAAAGTCATTGAACATTTACCACAAGTAGCCAAGCATTTATACGTATAATATAAAAAATATGACTTACTCAATTAAGATGAAATTTCACTTGAAAATGCTGAGGATGTTTTCAATTAAGGCATTATAAATATAAAACTTTTCGAAATTTTAGAAATGTTATTATCAATCGTGTATTGAGTAGTGAATAGTTTAAAACAAATTATTAAACCAGCCAATCACAGGTCGTAAGATCTATAGACTTCAATCTTTATCGACTTTTTGTTCCATATACATTTTAGATGTCTCGTCTGAGACGAAGCATCCGTGCTTAACGAAAGAAAATAGAAGTTTGAGCATTACAGAGCTTATAACCTGCCATTTGGCTGGCTTGAGTTATCATTTTGCATATTTATACTGGATACCCTGAGTTGTGTAAATAACATTTTTAATTATGTTTTAACAAACCAAACAAATAAACAATAGAATATTAAACTACATTAGATGCAATAGAATATTAAACTACATTAGATACAATTCTCGTTATCTCAAAAATATCGAATCACGGACATAAATCAAACCATTTATATCAGTATTACCAATTGAAGCACCAATCAATGACAGTGTAAATATTGAATATTCAGAATATTTTTAATGTAGGTACCTACTTCTTTTTAGATGATTTCTCTCTCTCTCTCTCTCTCTTTGTATCTTTCTCATTACATCTCGGTTTACGATGTCGGTTTCGCATTTTTTAATTATTAAACTTTAACTTAGTAAACATAAATTTGAATTGTACTAACCGAATAAAAGTTTGATAAAAACGACAGATATTACAAAGTGTCTGATAATACGCTAATGAGGATTTTCATTGACTCTGTTGCGGGACGATGGAGGCTGTTTAGTGTTTCATGTGATGAATTATATATGGTAGCACCGTAAAAAATATTTCTTCTTTAAAAGGAAACTGGCACATCTGTTGCTTCAGGTTGTAATGTTTTATTAAGTCATTAAAAATTCATCACCTGATGAAACCCACTTAACGGGGTTCTGGGACTATGGAATTAAATTGTAATTTACATAGATGAAAATAATGGTGCATGCTTAAGATTTTATCTTCGTCTTCAATCACCCTTATTTGCGTTAATACAGGTAGTGCCTGTCTACATGATTAGAGGGTTGCTTTGAGGTCTGCTGACCTACGGAACATAACCAATCACTCAGACCGTCTAAGTGCTAATACGCCCTTACGGACTAGTTGGATTTCAATGGACAAACTATATCACGATGTTTAACACGCTGAGACAATAATTGTCGTCGGAAATAGACCTAAAAAAGTTTGTAGTTGAAGTGTTGAGGAAATGGTTATTTCAATACCGGAAGTCATAGAGTAGAGTTTTTAAGTGGTATTACACCAAGTAAACGATTTATATTAAAGTATTGTATTGACATTTCTTCGTGAAACTACATTTTAAATATTAAATTAAGAACTTTGTGGATTTTTCCACATGAATTTTATTAACCAGTGACTTAAACAGTAATTTTTGTAATTCCATTTTTCTTGGGCGTAATTTTCATGAATTTTTTTGTTATTAAGAAATGTCTCAGTAAATCTTTTAGCCATATACCATTATCTTCAACTTGTCACGATTTCTGGTATGCCACGCAATTACCACGAGATTGTCTTATATTTTAAGTGATATTGTGAATCTCCCGGATGCATTCATAGTTATAGATATATACAATAAGAAAATACTGCATTCCGTAAAACAACTCTCTTCAATAAAAATTGTATGGAAATATTTCAAAGGCTCCTTAGGGCATAAAACAAGCTTTAAAATATCAAGATGCGCTAGAAGGTGTTGTCAACTGACGGTTCTAGATTCATTCATAGATTTATTAAAATAAAGGTGCTAAATCCATTTCTATAAAAAAATGTAAACTCCTGCTTGAAACCCTAACCATATTTTTATGCGATTATAAAATTTTAAGTGCCTATAAATTCTATTTAGATTTCTCATCAATTCAAATGATCTTTACACCACTTTTTTGTATGAGGTTGATAGTAAAAAGTTGAATTATCGTATTTAAATGCGAATTGTGCATGGTCGGTACTCGCGTTAAAAAGCGATTCATAATGAATGTGGGTATAAAGAGGAGATTCGTTTGATGTACACGGAGATCAATCTGTCCTGGTTAAACTGAATGGCACCAATTACAATGAGAGCAATAAGCTATTGTAATATTGTAATTAGCTGTTGGTATCGATTTTACAATATATTATCAAACATTCATCTAGCGATGTTATTTTATCAACTCTCTCTTAAATTATGATATCCGGATAGTTATAAACATTTTAGTTACCGTTTTATAACATCGTGTTTTTTTTATAACATTTATTAAAAAAAACTACATAAAATTAAATGAATTAACTCTTATTATTTTTTGACATCTCATCAAAGATGAAGAAGAATATGGAAGTTTGGGTATTTACGGGGCTTACGACCGTCATAGGCTGGTTTAAGTGATCACTTTACACACGTGTAACATTCACCAATTCTACCCATTATTGACAACCACACTACTCAAATTCTTGGAAGTTCTATATATATGAACCAATTTAGAAACCTTGTTCATGAATCACTAGAACTTCACTAGAGACATCTGTTGGTGAGATGTAAAGAAGCTTTATTAAAAATAATATGAAAATAACTCCTGTAATTGGAGATAATCCAGATTTTGTGAACAAGTATTTGGACACACTCAAAATGTTGTAAATAAGTTATCTGGTCAAATTATAAGCCTAATGATAAAAATGAAAATGGTATTTTCTGGCGTTTCTCATGTGTGTGATTATAATCCAGGATTCGGATCTCACATACTAATATAAGAGTTTCTGCGTAATAAAAAAGCTTCTTTACATCTCACCAACATATGTCTCTAGTGAAGTTCTAGTGATTCATGAACAAGGTTTCTAAATTGGTTCATATATATAGAACTTCCAAGAATTTGAGTAGTGTGGTTGTCAATAATGGGTAGAATTGGTGAATGTTACACGTGTGTAAAGTGATCACTTAAACCAGCCTATGACGGTCGTAAGCCCCGTAAATGCCCAAACTTCCATATTCTTCTTCATCTTTGATGAGATGTCAAAAAATAATATGAAAATAACTCCTGTAATTGGAGATAATCCAGATTTTGTGAACAAGTATTTGGACACACTCAAAATGTTGTGAATTAACTCTTAATGTGAAAAAAAACACCATCTTTGATGACTTTTCAGAAACGTCAAAAGCATTACTATATATCGTTGGAACCCTTATCCCTTATATCATTCTTCCTCGGTTCCTTTCTTCTTTCTTTGCTTTCATATTTTTTTTGTTCATTTAATATTGTTGTTATTTGATAAATAGTAATGTTATGAATTGTAATTTTGTTTTTCTTTATTTGTGCTTGTAAACATCCACTGCTCGCCTTTTTATTACAATTGCTAAAATAGACTCAAATTTTTTAAAGGTTTGACAAGTCTGATTATGATTGGTTGGAAGATATTAAACAATATATTCTTCACAAAAAAAAACAAGTAAAAAAATCAAAATATATATTTGACACAATTTTAGATGTAGATAGACTTAGAAACATTGAATTCACAATCAATCATCAAAAATTATTGTTTTGATTTGAGTCACAATTTTTTTTTAATGTATAAGGGTTTGAAAATGTATGATGAGATGCCTGAATGTATAGTGAATGAAAAGAGTCTGAAAGAATTAAAAAATAAACATTTTGTTTACTGTAAGAAGATGTTAATATATCTGAGGTAAATTAAGTGTAAATAAGTTTTGATGAAATAATTTGTATGATACATGAATCTGTGAAAAAATGGCAAAAGTTTGTATTAAATGTAATATAAGCTAGCTATAGAAATAAAAAAAAACAAATATTTACAAATTTAAGACTATTTAAAAAAAATATTTTCGGACATCTTAACATAGATAAAGAAAAATTATCTTGTATAAAATATATCCTATTTATCTGGAATTCGGTCCTGTTTAAAACCACATCTCCAAATATATATAAACGTATTACTATGCTAAAAAGCTTAATTATTCTCCTTGCAGAATTCCTTTAGGAAGATGAATGCATTTTGCCAGAGACGAGGTTTACTTAAAACATGAAATATTTCGTATTTAATTCAAGTTGACCTTAATTAAGACTGCAAGGGACCTCAACATCGCAGAGGAATTTCTTCTTCGTTTATAAACGAGCTCGATTTGCATTTCTATGTATTGTTCAAAGGATTAACACAGTGAATACATTATGATCCTCTACGGACTCAAATAAAAGTAAAATTAGCGTTATCCAAGAGTGCATTCTGAAAAAGATGTTTTATTCTTAGAACTACCAAAAGAATTGTCTTGCTTTTGGTATCTTTTCTAAGATTGTAATTTTCAAAAAAAATCCTGAAAGATTCACATCACATAAACAAAAGAGGGGGTTGCTACCCCTAGTTCGAAAGAGGTCGTGTTTCTCTTTTAAGTTCAACTATTTGTATTTTTCAGACGTATCACATTGCAGCTTTTCTTTGTTCTCTTGTGTGCATCTGATGGTACGTTAGACTAGATTGAAAACATTTTTATTTTTTAAAGAAAAAGAGTTGACTATTTTGGTTGATCTCGCTGAACGGTCAAAATTGATGCAAAATTTAGTGTAGACGGGTTAGTACAGTAGCAATTATAAAACAGTATTGGATAACGAAAAGCTTTTTTCTCTACTCTTTAGTGGTTATTGTGCTGTTAAAAGTCGTACCGATGGTTTTTCTACGAAATTTGGTGGTTTTGTTTTGAGTTATGTGGTCAGTCGTTATGCGTTTTTTTTTAAATTTACGGTATTTCATAATTATAATAATTATTTGAATTCATCTAAATTCAACGGAAATAAAAGTGTTATTTAAAAAAAAAACACACTTTTTTTGAGACCATTTGTTTATATAAACAAGACTAGTTTCGAGAACTACAAATGATTTCATTATCAAGAGAAAATACTAGCTTAAAAAAGATACAGCTTTTTGTTTGGTGTTTTTACCTACTGATTAATACGTCTGTAGTTCTCGAAACAAGTTGAGCTTACATTAATAAACTCAAAAGAGGTCTATCAAAAAATCGTTGGGTTATTTTACAAATTTAATGCTAAAATCAGTTAAAAATATTATTTATTTATAAATTGTATTTATTTAAAAAGAATATGAATAGAAATATTATTCGCTCGTCTGTCAGGTGCTGTGAATTTGTTTTTGTTCGAGTGGAGAATTTTTTATCACAATAAAATTATCACAGTCAATGGTGAAGTTAAATATGTTTTATTAACTTTACAGGAATATTTTAATCATTTCACGAATTAAGAATTTATAAGGTATATTTCAAATATATACTGTTTATATTTGCCCCAAAACTAAGCGTAATAACCATTAACTTCAAATAATGTACGATTATAAGTAAGTTCACGAAACCTCTGTGTAACGGTAACGTTTATCTAAATAGGTAAATGTCAAAGGAATTATTTTATGCCAACGTTATCAAATATGGATCTATAATTTATTTGCATAGCCCCTGTATTCATGACTAACGTGATATTTAATACGCGATATTTAAACATATCATAGAACATATGTGTGCTGGGAAGAGAAAGGGTCCATCAAGAAGGTAGTCATTAATATACCATTTACTTTTACTACACTTTAAACTCTGTTTATTAGGCTCACTTTGAATACAAAATTATTCATTGAATATTATAAAAGTTTTCTCACTGAAATGGTAGGTAATTAAACCACGCCCGTAAAATGATAACATGTTTGTCGCAAAACTACAAATGGTGAGAAAATAGTCCCCACAAACTGAATATTTTAAATACATGGCAAATATTTTACATTTTCGTGAATTATAAATGAAAAAAAACATGTTTTTTGTGCGTTTATTGAAATGTGTATAAAATAACGTTTAGAGTAAAAAAAGTTAATTAATATTTAAATTACCATCACGCCGCTTTCCGCAGGGGTAGATAGAGAGAGTAGAATGCCAAACTACTCTGTCTTTACAAATAATATTTGTCTCTGCCACATTCATGTACCTCCTTATATATCCACCGATTACTCCGACTTTTGACCTGACCACTTTTAAGTATTTGAGATGCTTAATCATGCCAAATTTTCTTCGGTCTTCTTCTGCTCCTATTTCAAACTACATTTACCACTTTTTTTTGCTGTTCTTTCTTCAATCATTCGTTTCTAATCCAAACCATTTCTGCACACCCTTGTAGTAACATTACATTTCATCGATAATGTTTATCACAGGCTTGCATTCTTTTCTTATACTGAACTATTTCTGCAAATGCCTCGGCATTCCTCCGTGTCTGCCTGCTGTGCTGGTCGGGGTTGTGGAGGCATCTGTGTACCAATATCCTTCGGGTCGGGACTCGAATCTAGCTGACTTACTGAACTAACTAACAACAGATCCCTCTCATTGCTAACAATAGAGCACTTCTAGAGATTGGGTGATTGTTTTCCAAATTTGCATTGTTTTAGATTGACAATGACAGGGACATTAAAAGCTGTTAACGTTAATTCACAGTGAAACCGGGATTCCATTTAAGGTAATTTTTATAATTTTATAAGAATTATTTATGATTTCCTCTACTAAGTTCATAAAAAAAAGTTTAGAATAGTGGCCAGGAAGTCTAAAGCCTCTGTGTCTGATCCGGAAACGCGATGGGTCTTTTCAATATAACAAACATGTGTATGTTCATTTATTAATATTTTGATAGTCCCTTGCATCTTTTTTGGGACATCGTTCTATCATTTTTTTTTTAATTTAATTTTTTTTATGCTTATGAATAATTATTAATTTATGTATAATTATTTGCCAATCCTTTTTATTTATTGTTTATATTTTTTATAAACTTACGCGTATACCTACATTAAGCATTTAAATATTAAAAGTGAAAAACTTGAAATTTATGTTTTTTTTGGTAAACCATTTCTTATTCTTACCCTCAAAGTCCCAGCGCTGTCACTGTACCGTGTTGTGTTTTTGTTTTATTGTATTTTTTTATTGCAATAAAAAGATAACGTTTTATTTGCGGAAAATGATCTTTTCCACAGGATATTGTCTCGGCTCAAGGGTATTCTAGCCATACATTTTTTTTGGTCCTGACTAATTTTAAAAACCTATTTTTGGATGTAAAAAGTACAAAACGATATAACAATTTTTTTAGCAGTTTAACATATATATATATATATATATATATATATATATATATATATATATATATATATATATATATATATATATATATATATATATATATATATATATATATATACAAACACGAATATAAAGCGGTGTTACTTGGTGAATACCACTATTAAAAAAAAACTGTGACACGTGTTTTGATGCATTCCGCAACATTTTTGAAATATTAAAAAATACAGTATTTGAAAATGTTGCGGAATGCATCAAAACACGTGTTACAAAACATGTTTAAAATAGTGGTATTTACCAAGTTAAACTTAAATGAAAAATGGATAAACCTGTATATTATCACAAAGTGAACGAATTAATTAATCAAATTTCAGTGGCCTACTTTTCACACTTACTTCTTTTCCCAACCTATTGTGAATACTCCCTGCAAACAAAAACTGTTCAAATCGTGGTAAATTACTGTATGAAAGTAAAAAAAATATATAATTACATACTTAGGGTTAAACAGGTCTCTTAGCTATCATTGAAAATATTATCAATTTTCTTCCCAGATTTTTTTAAATATAATTATTATATAAATAAAAAAAATTATGTCAATAATAAATTACGCTTGCAAGTTTTGAACAACAGACAATTATACTAATGCCTGAAGACTTGGAATAAATTTATTATACAAAATCATTTGAAATCATACCCGACTTCGATTTCAGATATTTTTTCTTAAGAGGTAGAATGAAAAATGATGTCGAAAATATGTGAATAAATATAATGTTACATGAATATGTTTCTTTCCCAAAAAGTCGGCATTTGACAAGATACATGGATGTTTAAAAAAGCGAGATGGTTACTTCACCTTTGATTGAGTCCTGTCACGTTTTACGTCATCATTTTTCACGGAAGCCTTCGCAGTACAAATAATTAATTGTAAGTTTGTAATGTCGCAAACGTGACTTTAAATGAACATGACGTTAATTTGATGAATTAAATGACAAACTCAGACGGAGTCGGGATATATGAAGAAAAACATGAGTTATATCATAAAGATTTCATCAAGAGCTAAGTCTTTTTTTTGGGAGAGGCACAGCGTAACTTTTATAAAATATTTCATACGTAGAAATGTCTTGTACATGAATTGTATTTTTGTAACATTATTAAATAAATAAAAAAAGTATATTTATAATGTTGTCTTAACAAAGATAAATCAAGCATTTAAAAAAAATCGATTCATAATTCAGGGCATTCCAGGACTTACGACCTACCATTTGAGAAAACTATATAGTTGCAAGTACCCATATTTAGGACAACATTTTACCATAATTTGGTGTCATTTGGTGGATTTGCTTCAGAGAAATAACGTTTTTTTTCGTATCCTTACTACAACGTTAACTCCCGATAATATCCAGGATAAACGTGTATCCATCTTCACTCAATTGGACATATAGTTTCTGAGATAAGAGGTGTCGAAGATATACACCGACATTTTTATAAACTATTTTTAAATATATTTTTACCATTTATACTAGCTGCCTGACATATATGAAATAGAACACAGTCGGGAGTCCAAAATATATGAACTGAAAAAATAAATAATAGAAAGATATTTGTGTTTGTAATTAGTTATAGTTTATATTTTTTCCTTGAAACATGCTTCTTACCTTATGTTTTTTATGCCTATTTACTGTTCCTTTAATTGCTTTTTATTAAATATTTTGCTCTGTGTTTTCTTGTTTGTTAGTTTCTTATATGTTTTTTAGTATTGATACCTTAATCCCATGTCCCAAAATGAGTTATCTAAATTGCTCATCGGGAATATTATATATATGGCTTATGTTTGCATTATATATGTTCAAATAAATAAACAATTGATATTGTTTGTTTACACCACCCGTTTTTAGTTAGAAAATATATGATAACTAATATTTTTTTCGCTGGCATATTTTTTCGTTACAAACTATAGATTTCGTGATTTCATCTTTTTAGTCCTGCATCCTGCTATGCTTTTTAAATATCCTTCTGTTGTTTGCAAGATATTCAGTTAGTTCTCGGCTAGTGTTTGTGTGTTTGTGCAGTACCGCAGCTGCATAAATAACGATCTGCTAATGATATTTGCTTTCTTAAAGGCGCTGTGCTTCGGTCAAATTAGAATACAACTTTAAAGACGTACGAAGATTATTCAGTCCATTTAAAAGATACATTTACAACATAAGGTACACTTACAACATATTAGGTACATAAACAACTTTCTGCCTGTGTTGATTATTATTGTTTTTAATATTTTAATTTTTTTGTTTTAAGAATACCATTGCGTCATCGGTCTGATATTTTCTTCTCGGTAGTCTGTATAGGTTTATGGATGCCATATTTTAAATTCATTGAATAACTTTCAACTTTCTCATAATATTCTAATCGTTCAATTTTTTTAAATTGCAGCAACGAAATGGGTAAGTAACTAAAATAAAATGACATAAATTAACATGAATTATTTGAAATGTAATTTTCTGTACCATGGTCGAGTTAGAAGTCTATTCATTTTTATAAAAATACGACCTTATCAATATTTTAAGTATACATATCTTTATTCCTATATGTACTAAGTTTAATGCTTGAGGTACTTTTATTATGTCATTATAAAGGTTTTCATTCTATTAAAAACAACATGTAAATGTATTTGTCTTAACAACAAAATTAACAAACAGATAATTAATCACGGTCAAAAGAGTAAATTTTTCTCAATGCATAAAGTTATTTTTTAAAACAACTAATAATTTGTTATTAACCAGTATTTCCATTGATTAAAAAAAAATTGTTTGTATAAGGATATAAAGTAATTTATTATTTTAAATACGAATATTTCCTAAGAAGCGTAATATAATTATTACCGTATTTATTTTTTAGAATAAATCGCTTATTTTGATTATGTTGATATGTTTTTATGCATATTGTTATTTTTTATAAAAAATACCATAGAACATGAAAAAAACTCCCCTCGTATATTTGATACACACTTTAAGTGCATAACTATTGCAATTAGTATTTTTTTTTTATTATTCTCCATGGGTTACAATTTGTGTGATTACTGCTTTGCTTCTTTTTATTCAGTCTCTACCCTTCTCTATCCTCCGCTCATCTCATCAACTCGGCGTACCCATTATAGCGCATGTTGTAGATAATTTTGTCGTTGCATTTTAAGCAGGGTCATCTTCTGTAATTTCTGCCTTTGCACATACCCTCCGCAATTGTAAGAAGCAGGTCTGGGTGTTTTATATTATGGCCTTTCCATTTGGGTCGCTATTGTATTACTTTATTAACCATCTAGATACCCCAATCTTGCTTAATACCTCGTCGTTTTTCTCTACATCCCCAATATGCGCCTGAAGCATCACATCTTTAACTCCTCCAGTTCTGACACATTACGCTTCCATGCAACAGTATGACTAGAATTTAGACTGAGATTTTTCTTGAATATAAACTTTTGTTAATCACATGATATCAAGTGATGATATAAAATCTTTAATTTTTTAAATCTTTTATTATAATAATTTGTAAAGAATCCAAACCACAAATATAAATACGCGTGACCTTTATTGAACAAGAGACTCTCCATAAGGCGTAAAATCCACGCACATTATACACTTTGTTGAACTCAGAGTATTAAAACCTCTTGAAGGGAAGATGCCATCATTTCCATTGAAAATTTATTACATCTTCGTTATCTGAAAAGCCGTGCACTCCACCCTCGTTGACTGAATAATTTTCTATATCACATCGAGATCCCATTCCTCTATCTTTCTTTTAACCCCTCTTAATTTGAAATTGGAAACCACTTACAGATCTTGTAAGAAAGGACAAAGTCCTCGAACTTTCCATGACAAAGAATATTTTCTCTTCGCGTGGTAAAGGTTCGAAGCTTGAAAAAATACCTGACTCAGGATTAGGAAGAAATAAAAACGCAGCGATCGCTAAAAAGTTTCCTTCGGTAATTCTAGAAGGAGCGTGGAAAATTACCTTCCCGTATTTTGTAACTTTTAACTTAAAATTAGTATTGTTGTAATTAATACTTTTTCTAGATGTATTTAAAGTATTGATTTACAAATAAAACAGGCTTTAGTAACCTATCTAAACCTGCAGATTATTACTGCGGGTTAAGATAATTTAGCGTTGAGGGGTTCCTTAAATTGCTATTAATAATTTAAATAATATTTAAATCGCGCGAACGTTTTAAGTTGAGATCTTTATTGTAATAAAATATAAATATTACATTTTATTACGATACACATAAAAGTTTATATTTGTAACATACGTACATGATGAAATGTGTATATGAATGTTTGTTTGTAAAAAAAAATTAAATTGTATTATTCTAAACTTTAAACCAAGTGTGCAGATTCTAAAGTTTATAAAATACAATCAAAGTAATAACTTTAATTGAATGAGTGAGGAAAGAACGGTAAAACAAATTTATGAGGCGAATGTTAGTGGAAAAAAGAATAGAGGAAGACCGAAAAAAACATGGCACGATCAGGTATGCCAAATACTTGAAAGTGGTCAGGTTAGGAGTCGTAACAATCGGCGAGTATGTGTGAGGAGATGCATGAACGTGGAAGAGGCGAAGAATGTTTGCAAAGATAGAGTGGTGTGGCGTTTTATTCTCTTTGCCTACTCCTGCTGGGAAGAGGAGTGATGGTTAGTTAGTTAGTTTGTTACTTAATTTTGTTTATTTTTTGAAAAACAACTTTTTTTTTTCTATTTTTATAAAGTACTACTGCAAGGGCGCTGTAGAATATTAATGTACTTCATAGGATAGTTAACAAACATGTTTTTTTTAAAACATCCATCATGGAAAAATTTAAAGTAAATAAAAACGTTTTTGATAACTTTACAAATATGAAAAAGAAAATGGGAGGCTAGGTATTTATTTTTTCTAAATCTTAATAATTCTTCTTTATCTTTGTTGAGATGTGAAGGAAAAGAACCAAGAGTGAACAAGTATTTGGACACAATGAACATGTTGTGAGTAAAGAAAAACAATTACCATAGGAAGTTTTTTAAGAAAAAAAAATATATGTATACTGCACTTTAACATATATTTATATTTTAAAAAGAATTTTAGTTTATCCCAGTTTTTTTTTTAAAACGCTAATACTTAGTTCTATCTATCTAGAGATAATTATCAAAATAAACTTTTTTTTCCCATCAGAAACTTTGAAGTCTGGTTAAAAGTCTATGTAGTATTTCGTATTCTCTTCTTATAAAATTATTCGTCTTTGTTGATATATCGATAGTGAATTAATTAATATTTTTTCTAAATTTTAGAAAAATTTAATTATATTTGAAAATGTTTTAAAAGTTTGATTTTACTTGCACATATTTGAATGGAAACTAAATCATTATCCGTAGGTATATATTAACGCATAATCAAAAAATTTTTTTGAAAATATTTAGCTGATGAAAGTGTTTTTAAAGTAGGTGCCTAAATGGTATCAAAGTGCTCTTGAGAAAACCCACGTTATAAATTATTCAAGGTCCCATAAAAGGTCCAGTTCTTTAAATCACTAGGCAGTTTATTCCTAGATCTCATTTGGGAAAGTATATCCGGAGGAGAATATTTCCTTCACCCTTTCCCTTTCAACCATATCCTTATTCCCGAGATTGCCGGATGTGAGATGGTACTACTGGATCTAATTAAGTTCTGTATTTCACTAAAGAAATTTAATTCGTATAAGTACTACTTATAACGGTTAATAAAACATGATTCCTAAGGTTTGTAAATGAATATTTTATACCTATTTAAACTTATGTTGACATAATTGTCAAATGTTAGTAACGACGAACCCCGGTCACAACTAAAATAAAACAAAAGTGGAAAAATATATGTACATAGTTGATGGCTACATGAAAATTCTATCAAGAAATGTTAGTAAAAAAATTAAAACTTATTTATTATTTAAATATATTTAGCCATTATAACAAAGATGACGAAGAATATAGAAGCCAAAGTGTTAACAGGGCCTGTTTATGACCTTCAATAGGCTGGTTATAAGCCCCGTAAGTACCCAGACTACTTTATTATTCTTGATGAGATGTCATAATGTAAAAATAACTAATAATTGGATAAACCCAGATTTGAGATTAAGTATTTAGACACATTCAAAATGTTGTGGAAATAATATTAATAAATTTAACATATACTCACTCGTACATAAATAATTAAATGAAATATATAATACTTCTTAGTCGTACAGGAGAAAATGACCAATTAAAAATATGTAAAATATTCAAGACGTTATATTTAACCCTTTTTACACTTTTGTCATCAATGCAGTTAGTCATTTTTAAGGAGTCAATATATTATACTTCTTAGTTTAAAATCGCTTTGGGATTTTTCCGGGTCAACATTAAGCTAGTAAGATGTCAAATAGTCAATAATCACGTTTTTGTTAATAATGCACTTGGTAATTTTCTTCTGTATGAGGACGATATGTGTATTTATTTTTAAAATCTATTCACCAAAACAATTTATTTAAAATTTACATGGTATTAAATGTTATTTGTAATGTATGTATAGTTTAAAATCTTTTTATTTCATTAAGTGGAGGGCATTTTATCGTTTTGTTTCAGTTTCTTGAATGTTACATATAAAAACAAAACACGTAATGTGACACAAGCTTGGTAATTCAGTACTACGTATATCCATTGGAAAGCATCACTCTAAGCTTGATTGAAATGTTGCGGGTTTCATTCAGAAATCTTTTGAACGCAACCACTACTGAAAGGGTACAGGGTAAGGAAATTTGTATGCCGGAACGTGTTCTAAATATAAACAATAGCCATCATTATCTTTGTACCGAGTCTGTATACGCTATGTGGAAAAAAACCTTCTTAGAAGACTCAGCATATCTCGCTTATTATTTCGGTCTTGAGTGCATCATTACACCACATTTCTCACCATTACCGCCCTTGCCCTTATTCACAGAGAAGGGTTACACGTAATATTGTTTATTCTGATAATTCGCAAATATTCTTTATAAGATAAAACAGGACATTTGAACCCAAATAAAAATGTTACCGAATTTTTTACTGCTGTAGTATTTAGTTTAAAAAATAAAGGAAATAAATATTTTCTTTATTTAATTTATCGCAACTAGTACTGCATAACGTCGACTTAATTCGTTAATAATCTCCATCCGAAGATAGTCTACATTCGTCTGTAAACATATTATATCAAGATTTTTTTATTGATATCTCGACATAGATGAGGAAGAATGTGAAAATCTGGGAATAAACAGAGCTTATATTATATGCCATTGGCTGGTTTAAGTGAACACCACATGCTCTGTGATAGTAAAAAATGAATGTGTGTTTATGATTTAATTTTATTTAATTTTATTTTATTTATTCGGGAATTGTACAGCTTACTTTTAAAAAAAATAATGAAAAACAATAGTTACATTAACAATAATAAACATTAACAAAAAATAGTAACGTTAAAAAAAGCCAATTAAACAATTCCACATTTATGTTTTTAAACTTTTAAAAAACATTCAGAGATCAAACAAAAAACAAAACAAAAAAAAATTGTAAAGATCTTTAGCATGTTGCATAGCATTACACCACATTTCTCACTATAAATTATTATTCTGATAATTCGCAAATATTTTTTATAAAATAAATAGGACATTTGAACCTAAATAAAAATGTTACCGAACTCTTAACTGCTATAGTATTAAGAAAAAAATAAAGGAACTAAACATTTTCTTTATTTATTTTATCGCAACTAGTACTACATAACGTCTTCTTCATAATCTCTAAACAGAATTATTCTACATGAGAATGTCTTCTTCTTCATATATCCTGCCATATCTCCTCGACGTTGACAATCACTTGGGAAAAACCTTGTCTGACCTGGGCAGCACGAAACAGCTCTCTCATCCCGGTCCACTCTCGAATGTTTCGAAGCCAACAAAGCAGCCTTTTTTCAACCCTTCTGCGACCCTCAATCTTCCCTTTCATGACCAGTTGTAGGATGGCGTTCTTTTCACATCTCATTATGTGACTAAAATACGAAGGTTTACGGAGCTTGGTTGTTGTGAACTATTCTCTCCGTGCATTTGCTCTACGCAGAACTTTAACGTTACTTATCATGTCAGTCCAGGATATTCTCAGCATCCTTCGGTGGATCCACATAATAGTGTAAAAATATTAAATCAAGATTTTTCTTATTGGTATCTTCACAAAACCAGATTAAGAAGAATTTCATTTATTGATTCGGCAGTCACTTTGTGGTAAAATCTATCCATTTTTAATTAATGTTTTACTTAATAGTGGTATATAGGTACTAAGTAAAACATTAATTAAAAATAGGAAGAATTTGTTAGTCTGGGGATTAAGAGGATTTATAGTATAAGTCATAAGTTGTTATTATGCTTTATTTGAAAAGATCTTATCTATGTTAATTTCACTGTGAATTCTATGGATGCAAATTGTAAGTTTTTTGTTATTAGCTGAAACCTTCCTAAAATGTATGATACGAATTATCTCATTCAATTTCAATCAACTTTTTCTCGCATTTAAAACGTGAGAAAAAGTAGTAAATCTATTAGATATATTACGTTTGTTCGTGCTTTGAGGGGTATTGCGTTCATCGGGGGGTTAAACATGTTTTTAATTTTACAAACTTTACGTGAGGTCGGATGTTTGACTTCCCTCTTAAACGGTATAGCTATTTGCGGCAAAAGGTTCTGGTCGTCCTTCCACAAAGAGTTAAAAAGCCATTATTCTAAGTACCTCAGCTGAGAAAACAGAATATAAAGACTAACATTTCGTTATACACCCACCATCAACAAACACTTTGAGTAAACTACAAAAAGACATTCATGAATCTTATTGAATTAACCCCATTTATCAAATAAAACAAATCGAAACAGCCTGAAAACGAATATAAATTGTAATTAACAGTACATGGTGAGTTATTCCTATGACCAAAAATACAGTTTTTGTTTTCTTATTGTTAACAAAGAAGTTCTCAATAAATCCATTTACAAAAAAATTCACGGGAGTTTACATTGAAATATACTCGTACATAAAAATCTATTCACCAAAAACCATTAATTTTAATATTATTTTTTGACATCTCAAAAAAGAAAAATATTATGGAAGTTTAGAGATTTACGGGGTTTACGACCGTCATAGGCTGGTCTCAATGATCACTTTACACACTCGTTTCTCATTTATGTTATTACAATCCAGGATTCAGAACTCACGTACAAATAAAAGAGTTTCTGCTCAATAAAAAGCTTCTTTTTATCTCACCATAGATGTCTTAGGTGAATTCAAGCGCTATGTACGGATTTAAACAATTTATTTATATATATATATAAATTCCAAGAATTTGAGTATTGAATTCCAAGTATTTGGACACACTCAAAATGTATTTAAATACTTTTTCCGCATATTAATACTTCCAACCAGTTACATATTACATTGCGTTACGTTACTCTTGAACCGAAATCCGAAAGAGAAGGATTGTTCAAATAAATATCTTTAGAAGTTTCGTATAAATTATACCTGAATTTGCTAGCGAGCTATTACTCAAAAAATAACATAGAATTTCCTGTTTTGCAGGTTGCCAAACATACAGGAAAAAACTTTTTCGCTACCTGAATTTAAGGAATGTTAGCAACTGTGATTGCGTCGTTTCGTTCGCAAAACTTTTTAAAACTTTTTTGTTGCTACCATTATCAAACTGCGGAGCGTAAATCACGAATTTAAACTACAGTTTAATGTTTTCAAAGAACACTGTTTTTGGTTCTTATATTTTAAAAATATAAATTTATTTGTAAATATTTGTTAGGTTAAAATGCTGCAGGTCCCAGGTTTGATTCATAGGAGAGTCAAAATAAGTGTAAGTGATTTTTCACTCTAATATTAATTTGATGTTATCCTGCATAGATTTCTCTGCCTTGACGGTCAAAATGTATACATATAAATATATAAATATATTTGTTAATATTTTAAGTATACAACGCGTTAGGTTATCGTGTTGCAGGTCCCAGCTTCGATTCCCAGGAGAGTCAATTTAAATGTTTGCAATTTTTCACTCTAATATTACTTTGATGTAATTCTTGACAGATCTCTCTACCTTTGTGGTAAAAAATTGTTTTTTAAAAAAAACATTTTTTTATAGATTGAAATAAATGCATATAGTGTGAAAATTTCAATGATATTAGTGAATTTTAAAAGATACAGTTGTTGTTACAAATGATCGCTTAAATTTTGATTAATATGCGTTTGTTTAATATCATTATTGTATATATATGCACATTTTACGGACATTCTGTAGTTTTGTAATCAATGTTCCATAGATTTCTCTACGTTGAGATAATCAGATTTATGTCGACATATGGGTAACGAAATTGACCATGAAATGTATCAATATTCCTGGAAGGCCTCATCCAATATTCAACATCACATCCCGATATACCTAGAACCTTGCGATACCTCCTACATCAATTTTCTAATGTATTTAATCCTTTCTAGAACGGCCCGTACAGTGTCTTAATAACAGGCCACTTACTATAAGGTCCATGTTTCATGATATAACTTTCGAATAATGTTCCTTAAGATGTTGTCGATAACTAACAGTGGCCTGTAAATTATCCAATTTGTTTATGGTTTGTAAAGTAAGCTGATGAAAACCCTACTGGCTATTTGAACATTTTTAAAATGATTATTTAAAGTTTTTGGTGATCGTGTCCACCTTATGGTTATTTTTAGGATAATAAAAAAACATGTGTTTAGAAAATCATTTTACCCGTAAATCCTTTATTGATGATTTCATTTGTAATAAAAGTAAAAATGAAGTGTTTTCATAAATTACATTTAATTAAATAACTTATCTTAAAATTTCCTCTCATAGTTTAATACTCTCAAATTGTATAATACTTTAAGGCTTTATTGTTATAAAATATTTCAAACGATTGATCATTATTTTTTTGGTTAGATAAATATTCTCCCCATCTTCAAACAAATCCATCAATATATGATCCAATGGTCAAATGGTCCGTGACATTGTGTTTTATTTATGTTTGAGAAATGTTTTATTTAATTCACTATTAAGTACTGCACCAAAAGCGTTTGGAAGCTAGAGATGAACTGCAATCTTCCGATCAATCACGTGATCTGTGAACATTTGACTGCATATCATTTGTCGAAAGCTCCATATTATTATTGAATACAATACATCAATGAATAACACTGAGGTCTTTCAAATACCCCCTTTGGAGCATGCGTAATATTAAGATACTTCGGGTCAGGAAGGTTTAACCAAAAAATATACCGCAAACAGTAAATAAGGCGATTACGGTTAAGAAATAAATGAATAATTGATGGTCGTATGTCCGCATCGCAGACTAGTTCATAAATTATTATTTTGCATTAAGAGCAAAATGGTATTCACTTGGTCGATTATACATGTTGTTTATTATTAAGCAATTAATTCCGTTTTGCGACGCAGAAATCGGTTGAATAGTTTCTGAAGACGGAGCCATTAGCAATACTCGAGTCGGATTCCTGGAGTTGAAGCGTTCCCGTTAAGGGGGAAACAAATTATTTTATACAAGGATTTCCTGGGATCAAATAGCTAATAAAGGAATCGGTCAACGGAGGGACAACAATATTGTTCGCTTGATATTAATTATATTCCTGATCTAGAATTCCATACATATTTGATGAGCGTTTATCAAATTGTATTCCGAGAGAGATCAACAAAACGAGGAATATTTCGGGACGATTCTGTCTGTTTTGATTAAGATGTACGCAAAGATAAGAAATATGAATATTCTTTAGTGCAGAAGATTCCTGGAAATATCGAAACATTTATCTTAATATAAAGTTTCTTTATTCTTTTTACACGTATACCTTAAAACACACATACAGGCAACTTCGTAGATAAAGTTTAACGACTGATTTTCAACGTTGAAAATCAAAAAAACTTGACTTCGAGCATGTCTCGAATGTCAACTGTCAATATTTGTATTGTATATTTTTTCCATCTTAAAATCGTCAAAGATATTCAGTTACTAAAAAATATCCATATTATAATAATTTGCTACAAAAATCCAAACCTACTAAAAATAGAGCTATATTAAGGTAAATTTAAATAGACATCACTGGAAGAGCAGATGACGAGATTGACTTGATAGTGAAAAAATATTGTAATTTTTTGTATTACGTGAAAAAAATATATCAATTTTTCCTATTTCGCATTAGTGCTAAGGGACTATACTTTCTCCTTGTCCTCAAAATATTTTATGTAGTTGTCCCCCACCTTTCCCGAAAAAAATGGCTAATGGTGTCGGTTTGTGTGAGTTTCTTGGCCTGAACCCACTCTTCCACAATTTGATACCTATTTCAAATAATAATCAGCTTAAACCCACAGAAATAGAATGAAATCAAAGTATTTTTATAAACGATAAAAACACAAATATTGCTCTTTCATTAAAAAAATATTTCAACCAAATGCTTAGTTAAATACTATTTTTAGTATTGTTAAAGTGTACAAGATAAAGGCGTAACAGCCATTATTACCAATCCAACTAAATGATTGAAATAAATACAAACAACATTAATTAGGGATCGAAAAATGTAGATAAAAGTTAGAAGATGATCGCACTGTTACCAAAGCATTAATAAGGAAAAAAAACTAGTGGTAATATTTGAAGACGACCATAAATTTTATTAAAAAACCCTTCCAAAGACTATTTTTAATACACATAGGCTAAAAAAAATAAACACTAATCGTCTGTAGTAGGGTTTCTATAGTACGTGGACCGATCGACCACCGTGCTTAGTTTCCAATTTAAAAAAAAATGTTATTTAGAGCAAAAATAATATCAACGCAGTTTTTTTTAACGGCACTGAGGCATAAGTTGAATCATAAATATTACTGGGTCATTTGAATTAGCTTATGATAAAATAACTACTTTATTAGTTTGAATTATCTAACAATATTAAAATGGTTTTATGAATATTGAATATAAATTAAATATTACGGAACATGTAAAGTCATCCCATTAAGTTATTACGTTAGAGACCAGCAAGTTTTAAAACTAAATTAAATATTTTACACTGGCCAAAGGAATACTTTGTTACACGTCACATATATTATCAATTTATGTAAATGAAATATTTTTAAATTCATAACTGTGTATATATATATATACAATATATATATATATATATATATATATATATATATATATATATATATATATATATATATATATATATATATATATATATATATATATATATATATATATATATATATATATATATATATATATATATATATATATATATATATATATATATATATATATATATATATATATATATATAATAAGAAATGTCTAAGTTGCTCTGGGTATACCCGTTAACATTCTCCAATGATAATACGAGTATGTAATAATGAAACTTGATTGATTTCAGTGATTCAAGACGTGAATCTTGATTCAAAACACTTTTCAACGATGAATGATAAGGACAGTGTTAAAACACTTTTGTTAATTTTACAGTTACTAAACAATGACAGCACTGAAAAAATAAATGCAAGTTGGCGTCAATGATATTTTATTTTTTACAGGGATGTATGTTTTTTTTTTAAATAAAAACACCAAGTAAAACTGTTAGCATCGGTGTAAATTTCCAATACCCGTTGTAGGGGTATTTCACTAAGGGTAATGTTTAATAAAATGATTTGAATATTCGAGAAGTGGGCCCGTGGGAGCTATTTTTCTAGAAAAGTAACGAAGGCGCACAAATAAATAGTAAATCATTATTATTTATCACTCTTCTACGGGCTTAGAATACCGAACTAGTTGGGTGTTCAATGGGTGGTTGAATTCCTTTCTGTAATATTTTCCGTGAATTATATTTCATTATTCTTACGCCGCGTTCCCTCCAATTGTTTTCACGTAAAATAACGTGAAAGGTATTTGGGGGGGAATTATTAGGCAAACAGAACGTATGCTCACAATATTATTTGAATTTCATATTTAATAAGCCCATACATGTGCTCGTAATAAAATGTTGTTACTATTTCCCATTATTCGTGCGTCAATGCGTACCATAACAATTCCCTTAGGCAGCTGCTTATAAATATAACATATCGCTCACTCCTTTCAAGAACGTCATAAATCAAAAAACTTGATTTTTCAGGAGATCGTTTTTAAAGTTTAAAAATATAATACAGTACATTAAAAATAAATATCAAGCCACTTATTGAACTCTTTACTGTGTAACAGATATTTTTAGGTAAAACCTAAAGGCTTTTTCTCCATTTGAAAAATATTAAGTATTTTTAAAAAAATAATTAAACAACACTTTTTCTTCAAAATGCAAGAACAACAATTTTTGCCATGTAGTGGGTAAATATTATGTTAAAAATATGCCTCTTATGCTGGGAAATTGTACATTTTGTGAGCATTCCGAAAACATGCACAACAAAAAATTGACGATTTTTGATTTATGACGTTCTTGAAAGGAGTGAGCGATATGTATATTATACGGAAATTAACTGTAAACAGGTGAAACGCCTGGATAAATGGAAAATATTAAAGCGTGTTAGAATCTCGATTATCCCTGGTACCAATAATTGTGTCTTCGTATACCAAGACGTGCTTACAAACAATATTAAAACATAGATAAATTCCTTTAAAAAGATCATTTTCAGTCATAAATGGTGCAGAGGGCACCGCATCGATTTAATGTAGTATTAACTCGATTGTTTACATGTTATGACAAGATTTTGGTTTTGTATTGACATTTCTAGTGGAACAGCATTTTGTATAACAAAATTACAACTTTAGCTTAATATTTACTTTATTTGACCAAGGACCAGATTTTATCGTTACCGATATCATTAGGTTGGTGGGTGGTAAGACAAAATTCTATATAATATACACAATAAGACTATGATTTTATTAAGTTTTTTGACAAAATAAGTTTAAATATAATGACCTTAATTACTATTAGGATACCTTCATTAATTCATTAAATTTTAGTTCCTATTATGAGACAAATTGTTCCAAGCCCTGCCTTGTTGGTTATATAACATTGAAAATTATGATTTAATTTTTTTTCTGATAAAATAAGTGAACTTTGGTTGCGTTTTTAATAATCATTTTCTATAAACAATGCCAATGCCTAGTTGTAAGTTAAACCTGCCTTGTTGTGTATGTGACATAGAATTTTGTCTAGCCTCCCACCAGTGTGATGATGTCGCTAACGGCAAAACTTGGTCTCTGGCCAAATTAAATTGAATACTGGAAAATACTAAACAGTTGTTATTTTATCAGGTGAAGACAAGAATTTAGATTTATTGAAGTGACAAATATTTGATAGGATATTAATAAGTCCAAAGTGAAGGTATTTATGAAGCCAAAAATTCGAGAAATATGGAAAAAAAAACAAGTAAGAATAGTTGGATTGAAAATAAAATATAAGCAATATCTAGAGCGTAAAAAATATGTTTATCAACCTGTATAATGTTGCGTTGATTTTTTTACCCTAAGGTAATTTATTGAACTAATTGAAAAACAACTAATGGTCAGTAAAATGAGTAAAGCCAGGTGTTTTAGACATTAATTTATATCAATGCAATGCAGTGTTTAGATATTTTAACAAAATATTTAAAATATGTGTTGACAGATCTTTTCAATATTAATTTTGAAATTCTTTCCCCTTTAACAGGATATTGTACAAGGCATAGGTACTACCTGAACTGGTATTTCCCATTTGTTTATTTTAAACACTTAGAACTAGGGATTCCTGCTTAATTTGAAATTGTGAAAGAAGCCAACAATATTTATTTTTTTAAATTAAGATCTTAAGCTAAATTAAATTAATTAAAAAAAATCAAATTATATAATTTTTAATTTAATTAAATTCTTCGAACGAAATAAAATTACTAAAATATTTTTATGTTCTACCATTCCCATAATTACACGAATATCTCGTAAATGTTTATTTTATTAAAACATTTTCATTTTATGTTTTTTTTTCACGTATGTTCATAAAGATGCGAAGAAACATATTATCTTAAAACAATATTCTTATGTTAATATTCAAGAAAGTCTGTTTGCCTTCAATGTTGTATAATTGAAATTTCAGAGAAAACTGAGAATACAGAATTTGAAGTTTGGAATGGCCCTTGTATAAATATATCTTTCTTTATAAACGGAAATTCAGTCAGAATATTGAGAACCTTTCGTTTTGAAATTATTCGCCTAAACATAACATCTTTGTGGCTTATGGTCTATGTATCGTTTTTATAATAAAAATAACGCAAATAACGTATGAATATTGTATATTATACTTAAAAGTATGTAAGAGCTATAAGCTGTAGAAATACTTAAAAAATTTAGTTAAGTTAAAGTGTACTTACAAATATTTTTATCTGAGAAAATTTAACATGTATCACAGGTGTCTCTATTTTTTCAGGTTTTTATACGAATGAAGATGAAATTTTGAGCATTCTACATCCAATTGTGTAACTTTCACCATTTTTCCCTATTTTTAAATTTCATATGTGTTTTTGGAACTCAAGGCTGCATGAGTTAATCCTACTTATATGTACAACCCTCAAAAAAAAAAATAAACACAAAAAAATTTACCGTCAATGGATTTAAGATGGAAGACCATTATTTGGGTTATGAAATTATAGTTATTAAGGTCATGGACAATAAGTATTTCTAAGCAAAACTGTTCCGTGTCAGACATTGAGTTTTTGCATGTTAAGAATGTATAAAATAAGTCGAATCGTGCTTTGAATGTTTAGTTACATATTTGATGGGCACATTGCAACTGCATTCAGGCGTGTCGTGAATATAATTTGCAGTTTTCATAAAATTATGGCAAACACGAATGCCAAATGACAGAAAATACTTTAAGGCTTTAATAAAACATCTGCAATATTTTCAGTTACATATTTTAAGTAAACTTTGATAAAATTCTAAACTAAATATACATATATGTTAACATCTCAACAAAGGCCTTAATATGGGTATTTACAGACTTTCATATTCTTTTTCATCTTTGTTAAGATGTCAAAATGTAAAATTGACTCCTTAATGAAGAATCCCTGATTTGTGAACAAGGATTTGGACACACTCAAAATGTTTTGAACAAAATAACTAATCAAATTACAAGCTTCACAAATTTTTCAAATCATATTGTGGGCGTCTCCCAGGATGAAAAATAATTTAAGAAGGATCTTGCAAATATTTAAAAATAATAAAAATTTATTAAATAAAAAGCTTACTTAAATCGACTAAAGATGTACCTACATTACTTTCAAAATTTTCGATGTTCAAGTTCTAAATTTGTAAAATGTATCAATTTTATCAGAATATTTATTAGCAATGATAATAATAATAATAATTTGGGTTTCATTATTATTATCATTGTATGATATATAAAATACTACCTCAAGGGCGCTTATAAAGACGTGGATAGTAATAATTATAATAATAAGATGACGATGATAATGATATAAAAAAAATAAATGCATTAAAACGTCGTCAATAGGTCTCGGGCCGTCAAGTCTGGGGCGGGGAAAAGATGAGCCGACAAATTAAAACGCCTTCCTCTTGAACTCCATAAGCTAGAGAATGGCCAAGGTGTTGGGGTAGGACGCCTCCCTGAACGATGGTTGTCAAGCTGGCACTGGAGGCAGCTTGTTGAGCTCCTCGTCATTGTAGATGACTAATATCCAACTTCCAGACTAGCATATTTCAAACGGGACTTCACTTATCCTCGATGATATATGTATACGCAGAGGTATACGTCGCCATCGATACGGTCAATTTACAGTGAATTTGTTTTTACTTAAATTAACGTCTCCAATAAAAAATCACATATCCATATTTGGAAGATGGATGACTATCATTTTTGTTACAATATTTTTTTCATCAAACACATTTTTTCAAAACAAACATTAAACTGTGAAATTTTACCTGTTTTACTACCGTTTAAACTACCATTATTTTTTACATCCTGCGCAAGTCAAGGATAAAAACCGTTAGTAAAATGAATTTACGTTATAATTATTAAGTATTCATATTTTGTGAAATGTGTGTATATAAAATTTAAATGCCGTGTAATATTTTAATAACTACGTGCATGTTAAAAGGACATAAATAGAAATCTTATATAACAATGTGTATTAAATACTATGAACCTGTCATTTTTAAACACGCAGAATCGACCATTTAACATAAGCAGGAAATTAATTGTAATGGTATTTTGTGTGCTTTCTATGTAATTAAAAAAAATCTGAATTTACCTTTTGGTTTATTATTTTCGCAAAATGACGCAAAAATAATGAAAACCAATTTTTAAATAAAATGAAAATTTGATGAAGTAAAAAATTGGTACTTTAATTTTTGAAACAATAGTTTTCTGTCAGTAAAATCAATTAAAACACATCTTTCGTTTGCATTCGCTGATACCATCGTATTTTCTGATTTCCTGTGATGCGTTATTTTAAGTTTTCATATATCCATACATTTATACATACTTGGTTCATATTTAAGGTATTTATTTGCTAAATATTTACACATTATTAAATACAAAATAATATCAGCACTAATATGTCACATCTAAGATGTTTTGTTAAAATATTGGCATTAAATTTACAAAAAAAAATATTAACTCTAGAAAACAAGTTATATAATTGGCGTCTGTCTCTCACTCTTCTTCGATATGTAGAGAAATGCAAAGAATAGCATCCAGTCTCACTCTGACAGTCTGACGTTTTCGGGCATCGAATGTTTTTTCTTCTTCATGTTTTCTACAATCAAAATTTAAAATACTACTTTTGAGTTGAAATATATCTCATTTAAGCAGTTGGATTTTATTATTCTTATTTTCCAGTGCTTAGATTGCTATTTTTTACATGCGCATTGATTTAATCGTAAAGTTACACCACCTTTCATCTTCAACCCTGCCATGGATATAATAAATCATTTAAATTATATTTTCATATTGTGGTAAAAATGTTTGTGTATATGTGTGTGTGTGTGTTTTTTTTCTTACAGAACATCTCATAGAAAAGAACGAGACAGAATATAAACACCTTTTACAGTACAATATTTTCAATATTTAATAATATTATACATAATATTTTCACCCTCACAAGATATTATTTTTTTAAATCCCTTTTGAAAATATAAGGTCTGTGTTGAACAAACAAACGAAATATCTAAGTGTAGATGAAATGATTTCATAAGAGTTTTTTGTTTACGGTTTTAACGCTATCCGAATACATTCTTTGTTGGTTAAATTTGAGAGAGGCAAATCACTAAACCTCTAATAGGAATTCCTTAGAAAGGATTTTTAGCCTCCTTTTTACTTTAAGATTTTATCCGGCTCGTTAAACAACTAGTTTTCTAGTTTTTTTTTTTAAACATTTTCAGAAACTCCCTTTGGCTTGTATTTAAAAATGTGAATCAAGTTGTGGTTATGTGAGGGTCAAATTTAGAGTCCATACATTTTTGAGTCTTTTCGTTTATACATATAAGCATTTTTTATTAAAAATATTCTCAAAGACGGAACAAACATATAAAATAATTAAAAATACATAAAAATAGCATCCAGAAAACCTAATTCCATATATTCATACAAACCTACGCAATATCTATTAGAGTACCAGAAACTGAATATTAACACTACTTGATTTAAATTTATTAATTTGTTGGACCCTCTTTTTACTGGGAGTGTTATTAATTATTCATCAGCTTTTCATTCAACGGTAGAATTCATATTCATAAATAATTTAGAAATAAATCATTTCCATGCGATTTCAAGGATCGCAGTAATATAAAAAAAGGAATTAAGTGAAATATTCTCTGAACTACGAGAAATCTTGCAACCGCAAAAACCACGACCTGTTTTAGATATTCAAAATCCCGGCGATTTTGGTCCATTTAATTAATTATTTAAAAGGAATTTAAATTGAGCCCTGAATTCCAATTATGTAGGGGGGTAGTTGAGACGAGTACATATGAAGTCATCATTTGCATATGTATATATACATATATATATATATATATATATATATATATATATATATATATATATATATATATATATATATATATATATATATATATATATATATATATATATATATATATATATATATATATATATATATATATATATATATATATATATATATATATATATATATATATATATATATATATATATATATATATATATATATAAATATAAATATAAATATAATATATATATATATATATATATATATATATATATATATATATATATATATATATATATATATATATATATATATATATATATATATATATATATATATATATATATATATATATATATATATATATATATATATATATATATATATATATATATATATATATATATATATATATATATTTATATTGATATTGATATATATATATATATATCAATATCAATAGAAGATGCCTTTGATTACCGGTTTACATAATTGAATATCCTGTAGGTATGTGTAAAATGTTCTAGTCAGTCATGATATTAGATTTTACCAGTATTAGTAATGCTAGTAAATGGTTCCTTTGAACGGAGGACCAGGAGCGCAAGGGCTTTTAGGAGTAAAACTCCTTTCAACGGACAAAGGGATTCTAGATATAGGCCCAACTGAGCAACACGTGTTGTGAAAGAAAAATACTGAATCGTCTACCAACAATGCTTCCGTTGTGAACTCATGTACTTTAGTGAATAATTAATTTCGTCTAAAAAGGTAAACTCCAGTTTCCTTGATATATTGCGCAGGCAGAGGGTTCTGTGATGAATTACAGGAAATAAGATTGTACAGCATCGTACAAATATTAAAGTATTTTATTGATGATAAATAAGAAACAAATCACCTTTGACGGGTGTTTCTTTCCAAAAAAAAATGACACCTAAACATACATTAAAAATCACCAATTTACAATTTACAGTAATTTTATCATTTTGAAATCTCAACATGAACGAAGAAGAGTATCGATGCCAGGATATTAACAGGGCTTATGACCGGTCATAGGTTGGTTAAGTGATTACTTAACACTCGTGCAACATTCACTATTCTTCCCATGATTGACTACCGAATTAATATTTTTTTTAAATCCTTAATACACCATTAATCTCACGAAGCTATAGATATGAGTTCACAAGAGCTATCTATGTAGGATTGAGAAATCTTTTGTTTCCATTTTACCTGATACATATAAAATATATTTTTAATTGATGTTTTATCGCAATGGCAGTACCATCTGTTGAACTTTACAATACTTAATATTGGTTACAGCAGTTGTGCTTTTTAACAGGTGTCTTGAGGTTATGTACCATTTCGAATGGTATTAATTACATTTTTTTCATTGATTTTTAATGTTTTCATTGCCTAATTAGCATAAAACATTTGTTTGTTTTATCCTTTTTTCATTTGATCAGACTGAGCCACAGCAACCCGTGGCCGGGTACAAATTAGGATTCTGTGATGGATTATAAGGAAATTAGCTTGTACTTACAACATCAATGGATCGTAATAGTATTTGAATGATGTTAAATTAGAAATAAATAACTTTTTCGAGAGTACTAAAGATAACACATAATTATCATGAAATTGTTTGAATTTTTCTTTAACAAAGAAAATGTTTTTCAAATGTCAGAATAAAGACTATCAAATATAATATAAAGGCAATTAAAGAATATTCGCCTACGCTACTACACCCAATTTACCTTTGTTATACAATACGTTATGTGTATATAATCATAACTTAAGTATGCTTCGCTTTACGTTTTCGCAAATAAAAAATAATGTAAGAAAAAAATATCACGAGTACTAATTACTGCTATGATCCTTCGAGGGCGGGCAGAGGGGATAGAACGTCACAATAGTCTGTTATAAATTTTAAGATTCCCAGAATTTAGGTCCTGATTGATTTAATCGCTTCCGTTCAGTAATTCAAATAAATCAAATTTACGGTATATATTTTTGAAGTCATTAACATTGTCATCATCAGTATACATATCGTAGTCATACAGGAGAAAGTGACCAAGTGCATTTTTTTTACAAAATCGTGATAACTGACTATTTGTTTTCTGAATAGCTTAATATTGCCCTGAAAAAATCCCAAAGGATTTAAACTTGGAAGTATAGTATATTGTAATTGTTAAATGACTAACTGCATTGATGTTTATTTTCTTGCCAAGCAAAAGTGACTTAAATGGCCCAGGTGAACATTTTACGTTTTGGTAGTTGGTCACTATCTCCTGTACGACTACGATATTATGTTTAAAGACCTTTGCAAAATATTTGACATTTATGACTTATGTATATCTTCATTTAAAAGTCAGTTTCCATACATTCATCCGATTGTATAGCTTATTATTGGATCTACTACATTTTGAGTGTGTCCAAATACTTCTTCACAAAATCTGGATTATCTCTGATTACAGGAGTTATTTTCATATTATTTTTTGACATCTCATTAAGATGAAGAAGAATATGGAAGTCTGGGCATTTACGGGGCTGACTTAAGCTGGTTTAAGTCAGCACTTTACCCACGTGTAACATTCACCAATTCTACACATTATTGAAAACCACACTACTCAAGTTCTTGGAAGGTCTATATATAAGAACCAATTTTGAAACATTATTCTTGAATCACTATCCGGACTTCCTTCTTATTCTTCTTCATCTTTGATGAGATTTCAAAAAATAAAAATAAATTCATCTGTTATTTTTACAAGATTTCGAGTGTGTCCAAATACTTGTTTATAAATCTGTTATTTATTTTCATTCCATTTGAGTAATGTGGTTGTCAATCATGGTTAGAATGGTGAACGTTATAAACGTGTACAGCGATCCCTTAACCAGCTTATGACTTGTCATAAAACTTGTAAATATTCTTCTTTATATATCTTGAGATGTCAAAATGTTACCATAATTTATCATTCATCGTTCGCTTTGTGAAATACAACTTTAAAAACCACTACTTCGTGACTACCGGTTTTGGAATTATCATTCCATCATCAGGTCAAATGTATATTAAAATGAAATTGTTACTGCCTGATATTCATACATTTTTTTTTAAAGAGATAAAAAACACAAATGAATTACAATGGGGATATTTTTAAATTTTAAAAGAGAGAAAGAAGACGAATGAATCACAAAAGTAATATTTTAAAGATGAGAGTGGTCTTTTATTACCACACCACAATGTTAACAATGCTTTTAATGTAGGTACAAAATAAAACAATAATTTTCATTGTTCGGTAAAAAAATATTTTCCAAAAATGAAACACGATAAATTTTCATTTGACACTCTTTACGGTATATTTTGTCAGATTTATGGGTAAATCCGAGTAATGTTTGCTTATCTATTAATGTACAATGCATGTGTACATATTATATATGCACACATGTGAATAATAATGATTACACATGCCATAAGTGACTGTCAAAATAAAACTGGTTACCGATCAAATAAAATGATAAATGGGCATATCGTGTGTCAGGTATTCGCAACATGCAAAATAATAATAAAGATCTATGAATTATAATTTACGCCAGCGGTTTTCAAATGGTTTCCCCAATAGTGATATGAAAACACTCCGCTTCCATGGTTAGCGGGTTTAGTTACCGTCCTGGAGGTCCCGTTTTCGATTCCCAGGGGGTGAAAATAAATATTAGTGATATAACACTCTAATATTTTTTTAAATATTACCCTGGATTGCAGAAGTGATCGCCTTGCCTTCATCTAAGTAACGATAAGTTCCTTATGCACCACTGGGTGCGGATAAGAGTAAGAAGAAGACACGAAAACAGCTACAGAGGAATTTTACAAGGTTTTTCACTCCGTATTTTGTGTTTGAATTTTAGTAACCACTATTTAAATTGATGAACCCTATATGCTATTGAGAATAATGTAAAAAAAGAAATAAAATAGAATTCATCATTTGAAAAAGGCTAACGTTATATTAAGTATCTCTCGGTTGTGCGATATTTTTGTTCAGTCTAGTTAGTTAAAAAGCACACATTTCTGTAATGGTTCATTTTACAAGGCGAAGGATATATTAAAAATTAAAATATATAGCAACTGTCAAGAAGCATGCCGTCTGCTATTTTTGATGTTAAGTTTTGTGTATGTTACTATAACGTTACTCATGTCGGGCAATTAAGGTATTTTTTAGAGAAGCTTATTTCACCTATGTATAAAAATACGAGCAGCTTCCACATAATATAAAATGTGTATTGAATATAAAATGGAATGTCGTTCATGCAATAAAAATCTTGTTTTTTCTTCCCGAATCGAATTTTCCCCAGTAAAATTAATTTCATGTAAATGTCTATCGTGATCAAAAGCCGTCAAACGATATATGTTAACAGAGGTCTCTACTTTTACATGATAAGTACGGTTTATACCATAAACAAGGGTGAACGATTTCATCAATTGATTCCACAGTTACTTTGTTGTAATATATACAAATTTTTAAGTAAAATTTCACTTGGTAAATACTTATATTTATCAAGTATTTACATAAATACTGGTATTTACTAAGTAAAAAAAATATATGTGAAAAATATATTATTAGAAATTCTCGTAAAAAATATAATATTTAATATCGTAAGCTCATTGCAAATAATTCGGAGTGACTTTTGAAGTATGTTTTTCGTTCGTAGAAGCGAAATTTCGCAAAAATGTGATCAGAATCTATTACTCGGGATTTTCCACTACATTTTAGGCTTTGATAGCTATTCTCAGTTTTAATCTAGACAACACACTTCGTTTCAAAAAGCTGTTAGTGTCCTAATCCCCTGATAAATTTTGCGAGCGTATATCAGAATTTTCGATGGCAGAAAGCATTAGATATAGCGCACATACAGGGGCGTGCACAGAGTTTTTAATCAGGAAAAGCAGTTGGTAAAACAGCGTTAAAAATTATATTTTGCAAAAAAAAACAAACAAAAAAAAATTGGTACAAGCGATAAAAATCCAGTAGGTACCCGTGTTTTGTTTGTTAAAATAACTGAAAATTTGCGTAACTAACCAACTACTTAACTAACCACCACGCCGATCTCCACAGGGGTAGGCAGAGAGAATAGAACGCTACACCAAAATTTCTTTGCAAACAATTTTCACCACTTCGAAGTTCGTGCATCTCCTCATACGTACCCTCCAATTATTCCGACTTAAGAAATAAATAAAAAAATCTTGATTCTTTTGTTTATTTTTAAGTTTTAAAACTTGTTTGTCAATTTAAAAAAATAATGATATTAAATAGGAATCTCTCTTTATTCTAATCGTTTCAAACAAATAACGTAAAATAAATCGACTTAAAAATACAAATATTTAACTTCACGAAGTTTGTATCCTTTCCAATTTGGAGATTAGTAGTTAGTATTGTTCTTAGTTCCATTCTGGTGCTATTTTTTTATTAATTTCATAGCACTTCACGTATTTCAAATCCTTGATCATGCCATATTTCAATCTTAATATGAAGACCGAGGTCTTCTTTTGCTTGTATTAATAACTACATTTGCCTCATAAATTAGTTCGATAATGCTTATTCTCGTAAAATTCAGTTAATAACACATTTCATTCGTTCCCATAGAATTATCATATATTTCTCACTTTTTAAACACAAGGCAATATTTTTTATTTTTTAAATAGTCGGTAGGGTAAGGTAGCATATTTTGCAAGTATCTAGTTGTACTAATTGATAAACTTATAGAAACTTGGCCTGCAAAAAGTGGTGGTTTTTTCACACTAGTACAGATGCGACCTTTTTTGAAGCTTGAAACGAATATATTGTACGTTTGCGAATCCATATATTTTTTTCCGTGACGGATAAATTCAACAATTTACTATGTATTTCTGAAGTGAACGAGGCATATTTATTTCATGCAAATTTTAACACGTTTCGCTAGTATGGTTAGTCCGGCGCTGCGAGTTACAGTTAATAGTTGATGTGTATTATTGCAAAAGTAGATCTTTCCAAATAGTTCCGTAAATTATTTGGATAGCAAATATAATATTTTTCATTGTACGTATTTATAAAAAAAACTATTTTTCAAGTTATAAAACACTATATAATTGAGAAATAAAAAAATCAGTACAGCCTTGAGATTTCAAAATAATTTCAGAATACTTAAGTACAACAACAATTCCAGCAAAATAAGATTTTTTGTGAATAAAACATAAAATATTCCCTCCACGGATGAAAAATATTTTAAAGGTACAAAAAGCGCTGAAAAACATAATTTAATGCCTTAAACATGAAAAATATTTTTATTAATTATAAATTACATTATATTCAGTATTAAGTATACTAAATAAATAACCAGTGTACTTGTATTAAATGTAAGAACTTCTCCAATAACAAAAATTAGAGTCTTTTTAGAGATGCCCAGCGTAACTATATAATAAATATTAAAGTAATGTTTCGGAATATGTAAATTATTACACAAATTATAAATATTATATATAAGTGAATCATTCTTTTTTCTCTGCGTACCCCTTTGGGAAATAGCGTGATGGTTTGTTCGATATAATTCATTTTTGTTTTTAATGTTAATTAATTTTCTGACTTGATGGAATCGATGATAACAGAAACTAAAAAGTAATGAAAACTACTCGTTTATTGATTAAAATAGTCGATAATAAGATGGTCAAAATTGTATGTAGAAATTATTATCTCATTATTACGTTATAGTTTTTATCTCTTATAACATCAGAATTTTTCTTTCTAGGAACAAGAATATTAATAATCTTGTCGTAAAAACCGGAAAACTAAACTTTTCCACTGTTTCATTATGTACACAGTTTTTGCTTCCTCTCGTCCGAAATATTAAACAGTACTTAACCCAAGTTGTTGAGGAGCACTTCTCTTTATCTTACTTAATCCTTTTGCTTCGTCCTTGTGATACATTTTTTTCCTCGTTTCTCGCATGATCTTCCACACAATCTCCTTAATGATCGCATTTCCGCGTCATTAAACGAACTACTTTCTCTCCCTCCCTCGTCATCTATTTTCTGTATGCGACTTTTCCGAATTAATGTGTTTAAGAGAACTTTATTGCTGAGAAAGGCGAAGTTCTACCAATATAAAAAATATGTTTCAAAACGCATAAAAATCCGTTTTTTTTAATACGATTTTTTGTTCATATTTTCCGCTTTGTCTTAATTCAATATTTAAATAAACAAACAAAATTAATTTTAATAAACAAAATACTACTTATAAGTATTAATACTAATATTGATAAATTTCAATGTTAGTGTTAATTCTTATAATACCACTGAACGAGAAGCAAGTTAAAAATTTGGGTAAGTTTTTTGACTTACATAATAATTTAAGTAAATATTTGGACGTTGTCAGATTTGAAGAAGATATTTCATGAATATAGGGGTTAAAAGTTAACATTTAAGAATAAATTGGCAAACACCCACTGAGCCACTTTACGTGACTTGTCAGTGGAGTTCTTTTAACATATTTTTATTTATGTACAAGCTTTAAGTTTTGGTTACGTTTACTTTAAAAAAAATAATTGGAAAATCGAAATCGAAAAACTCAAATTTGGAAAAAAATGAAAAAAACAAGTTTTTAGTAAAATTTGTCACCAGGATACATTTGAATCCTGCAACATGTTTAAAATGTGGATTTGGAATGCTTTTTGCGGTTTCAAGTTTTTTTTAAACATTACACTACGTAGTGAAATGTTTTAATGTCTAGATTGTTAGATTTAATTATCCGCCTCCGTTGTGTAATGGTCAGCGCGCTCGGCTACCGTTCTGGAGGTCCCGGGTTTGATTCCCAGGGAAGTCAAATAAATATATATTAGTTTTTTTCACTCTTACATTTATTCAATATTACGTTAGACTGGTACCGGAAGCGGAGGCCTTCATGTGTTAACAATCAAGATAACATTGCGTTTATATGATGCAGTGCCCTATGCACTATTGGGGTGCGGATAAGGGTTTCAATTAAATGGTAAAGTCAATAATGGACAGATATGACATGTCATAGTTATTTTGTTTTTCAGCCATTATTGACGGTACTAGAAATTAGGTTCCTTTGATATAGAAAACAAATCAACAATCTACGTGTTTGACGTATTCTATATCTAAGAGACCTTTTCGCCAAACACCGATGTGTAGTCATCGCAATGCGGTATTTCGAGGCCCACCATTGATCACTCACATGAGCGGGGAAAATTGAGATTTATTATAGGTACTACATTATCATAGCGACCGTTTTCCTGTGCAAGATTGCCTGTCGATAATTTGCTTACCTTGTTATGAACATTCAGCCTGCGTCTGAGCTTTTTCAATCGGATTTATTTAAAGCTCGTCAATCATACGTAACTTTTGTTTTGAAGTCATTAAAAAGTTTTTCAATCGCTTTCCGGTCCAACACAAATTAAATCCTAAATATACATGTCATCGTTTTAATTGAAAAATTATGTTTATTTGAAAAATCACAGGTAAGAAAAACAGAGAGAACCTTTTAATCACGTATATTTTATATTTCGTAACTTAACATCATAGCTACAATCCAATAAAAAATAGTTTTCAAAACTGACTCATTAACATAGAGCTTAAACCACTCTGTTGTTTTTTTGTATTTTTTTAAGAAACTTCATTGTTAAATTCAATATTTAAAAAACTTAGTATTTTAATTACACATTCTTTTTATTTTGCAACTGACTATCTAGCGTTTTTCTCTAAACACTTAAAATACTACTAATACGAGTAATAATAGCTTCATTCCAAATAAACAATGCGTTTTAAAACCAGCTCTTAAAAGTAGACCTCAAATCGCTCACTCCTTTCAAGAATGTCATATTTCAAAAATCATCAATTTTCATTTGTGCATGTTTCTAGAATGCCCAAAAAATGTGCTACATCCCAGCAAAAGTGGCATATTTTTAACTTAATATTTACCCGCTACAGGGCAGAAAGTGTTGTTTTTGCATTTCGAAGAAAATGTATTGTTTAATTATTTTTTTAAATATACTTAATATTTTTCAAATGGAGAAAAAACTGTCAGGTTCTACCTTAAAAGATCTGTTGCACAGTAAAAAGTTCAATAAGTCTCTTGATATTTATTTTTAATACATTGTATTATATTTTTAAACTTTAAAAACGATCTCCTGATAAATCTAGTTTTTCGATTTATGACGTTCTTGAAAGGAGTGAGCGAAATATCAAACGTATTCCAAATAGAGTGAAGAAGCTTTTTCTAGACTAACGAGTATGTGTGCTTAAGGCATCTACAACAAAAATATTTTTTGCAAACAATGACAATAATTTTTTATTCATATCTTTGATATTATGGATAAGTTGGATTACAAACTCAACTTAAGCTCTAAAATCACGATTAAATACATTATGTGATTTATGGCATGCAGCGTTCATCCTTATTGTCTCCATATCATATTCATGAGAATAATACTTGACCTATCAAAGAACATTCACGATATTCTGTGTTTAGGTTGTAAAATAACTAACTCCAAATTATAATTTTTGTTTTTTTCATTGATTGACTCGGAAGTCACTTTGCGGTAATATATATCCATTTTTATTAAAAGTTTCATTTGGTAAATACCACTACTTAATAAACTATATACGTAAATCATATTTAAATAAGTCGTATTTACCAAGTAAAACTTAAATTTAAAAAAAAATTGCGTTACTAGAAAAAAAAGATAAAAACTCTTTGTAACAAATTTTAAATTTCCTGACGATGTAATAAGCAATTTATTAATAATAATGTTAAACATGGGAATGTCTGTACATTCGTATTTATTCACACACATTTACATATATATTAATATACATATAAATATATATATATATATATATATATATATATATATATATATATATATATATATATATATATATATATATATATATATATATATATATATATATATATATATATATATATATATATATATATATATATATATATATATATATATATATATATATATATATATATATATATATATATATATATATATATATATATATATATATATATATATATATATATATATATATATATATATATATATATATATATATATATATATATATATATATATATATATATATATATATATATATATATATATATATATATATATATATATATATATATATATATATATATATTTATATATATATATACATATATATATATATGTATATATATATATATATATGTATTAATATATATATATTTAAATTTATATATTCCGCCTCCGTAGTGTAATGGTCAGCACGCTCGGCTACCGTTCTGGAGGTCCCGGGTTCGATTCCCAAGAGGGGTAAAATAAATATAAGTGATTTTTACACTGTAATATTTATACAATATCACCATGGACTGGTACCTGAAGCGGAGGGCTGATCACCTTTCCTTCATGTGTAAACGATCAAGATAACACTGCGTTAATATGACACAGTGCCCTATGCACCATTTATATATATAAATATATATATATATATATATATATATATATATATATATATATATATATATATATATATATATATATATATATATATATATATATATATTTTATCATATAAAATTTGATGGTTTGGAGATAGCCGTTGTCTAATTCTAACTCACGACGATCTTGTTGGACCTCACTTTATGGTGCTTGACGTCATTTTATAGGAATTGACATCAGTTTACGGTAAGCGTCAGACGTCATTATTTCTGTAAAGCTCTAACACTTAACATAATTATAAGGCTTAAGTCACGATTTATCGAACGGCACCACGTAAATATAAACATCACTTATTCGAAATGAACCCTTGCAAATACAAGCTGTAATTTATGTGTCTTTTTAAATACTCGTAGAAAACATGAATATATTATTTTAGGGTCCGCCTTATCATAACATTTTGAATCCTTATGCAACCTCTTTGGACCATGGAATTTATATTTATTGACTTGGCGTTTAATTTGTAGAACTCCATTTTAATTTATGTATTAATTTTAAATCAAACACAGATTTTTTGAGTCTACTAAGTTGTATTTTATTAACAAAAACACATAAAAAATTATACTGTGACAATTGTTTCGCCTTGTTAGGGCATTATCAAACGAATGTGAAGATCAAATGGACTACGGTCCTTATGTAGCTATACAATTCTAAGTGAGAGTTTTGACACTTGCAGCGATAATTTATGGGAGACAACAGTAGCTAATGGGGGATGTAGGTATGTACCCTTATATTTGTTTTCTGGGAAAGGAAGAATTTATTGACATGGTCATATTTTAGAGATTTTAATACAATTGTTGGTAATATTATTTTTAAGAATTCATATATGTAGATGTAATTATTAGTTTATCAATAACGCATCATGCAAGCGTTTACATAGAGAGAGATGGTGTACAGTAATAGTCTATTTGAATATATTTAGCAGTAGTGAAGACCTAAGGTTAGTTTGTTCATTAAGTAGTGGGGGATGTAGGTATGTACCCTTATATTTATTTTCGGGGAAGGGAGAATTTGTTGACATGGCAATTTTTATTTTTATTTTAAGAAAGAATTTATGTATGTAGGTATAATTAATTACATATGTAGATATAATTATTACTAGACATGGAAATTTTTATTTTTATTTTAAGAAAGAATTTACATATGTAGAAATAATTATTAGTTTAACAATAACGCATCATGCACGCGTTTACATAGAGAGTAATAATAGTCTATTTAAATATGTTTAGCTATTTAAATTTATAAATGGAATTAAAACACACAGACATATATAAACACAATAATACTATGCTTCGCTGCATTGTATGTATGTTCCTACTGGAATTAACATCACACACACACACACACACACACACACACACACACACACACACACACACACACACACACACACACACACACACACACACACACACACACACACACACACACACACACACACACACACACACACACACACACACACACACGCACGCACACACACACACACACACACACACACACACACACACACACACACACACACACACGCACGCACACACACACACACACACACACACACACACACACACACACACACACACACACACACACACACACACACACACACACACACACACACACATACACACACACACACAATTAAACAATCAAGAGTAGATTTATACTTCTCTACTTGGAATAACCGGCCAGTATGTATGAAAGTGCATGAATCCAAAAGATATTGAAGACAGATTGGTGTGGTGTTCTATTCTCTCTTCTTACCCCTGCAACAATGTACAGAGTAATGGTTAGTTAATTTATCTAGAATAAAAATACATTTCCAAGGTTTTTTATTGTTTTTTTTTAAAATTCAACCCCTACAGACATACAATGTCACTAATTAATTACTTGTAGTCATCCCTGAATTGTTTTTATTTATAGCGAATAGAGTAAACTCTTTTAAGTCTTTCGATTGAGTTTTGCAACTTTAAAAAGTTAAGAACTAGCTTCGTTGTGCAAAGCACTCTGTCTTTCTAATACCAGAACCTCTTAGGGAGGGAAATGCTGTAAAGTGCTTTCAAATTAAGATTTATTTAGTTTTTTAACACAATCTTAGAACACATACTTTATTTTGAGGGAAAAAAACATTGCAACATTCATATAAATGGTAGTATAAAAAACACATATATATTTCATACTCAATATTATTAATATTTAAATCATTTACATTATTTTGTGTAGTTTTAAGTGTGTAAATAGTGCTATGGTATTGAAGGGTAATATTGTTTGCATGCTGTGGTAGTGATTGTCCTGACAAAGAGACGGATATGTCTCGAAACCAGTAGACATAAAAATTTCTGTGAGTGGTTTTATACTTATATTACTAACATTTTTGTAAAAAAATAAATAAATATAAATTTGATTAATTGATTCGGCAGTCACTTTGTGGTAATATCTATCCATTTTAAATACATGTTTTACTTAGTAAATATCACTTTTTCTTAAAATCTACTGTGACACGTGTTTCGATGCATTCCGCATCATACGGTGTTTAAAAATGCATGAATGCATCGAAACACGTGTCACAGTAGATCTTAAGAAATAGTGTTATTTACTGAGTAAAACATAAATTTAAAAAAAAATATGAATTTATTATTTTGAAATACAATATTTATAGATTGAGCACCACCAAATTCGCGATTTGGTAAATAATGCTAAAAATTTTGCATTCTATGTTATTGAATTAACTTTCGACTTGACCACTTTCAAGTATTTGACCTACTTGATCCATGCTTAGTTTTCCTAGGTCTTCCTCTGCTCCTATTTCCAACGTCATTTGCCTCATACTTTTTTTACCATTTTTTCCATTGTCCTAATCATCTCAACATACCTTTCTTTTTTTATTTTATCTATAATGCTTTCTCAGCCTTGCATTCCATTCTTATTTCGCCATTTGAACATCTGAAAAACCGTTTTTCGACTGCACGAAATCTAATTTCATCCTTGTTTTGCACACCCCATACTCACTTCATTCATCATTATACTTGTATTTATGTGTATATTTATACTAGTATATATAATTTTTTTATCTTATAAATTACTCGTATAAATTATGTGTCTAAGGCACTTGTCTCTGGCCACATATTGACAATTAAATAACTGATTTCAGTGCATAAGGGATGTTCTTATATGAACGTCTAGTAATTTCTGAATTCAATAAGACTTCACACTTCAGTGAAAAGCTTCTAGCGCAGATGCAGAGGCATCTGAGTGAATAATTGAATCCAGCTAAGTAAAATGAAACACCGATACCTTGGTCTATTTTCCCAATAGGTTGTGCATGAGACTTGAATTTTTTACATCCTATAATTGGTCATTTGCCCTCTTTTATATACATGGTGGTTAAGACCTTTAGCTACCAAACTGGAGGTAGCGGCTCGATTACCAGATAAGTCAAAATAAATATAAGTGATTTTTATTTTATTTATGATTGTTAAAATATCTTTTATGAATATATGTTTATTTTTATTTTTATGATCGTCTCACAACGCAGAATCCGTGATGAGATATTCATGAACATTATAAAGAAAATATAATTTTTATTTTAAAAATGCGAGTATCACATCAAATATAAATGAATTTTTATTAACAAAATAAGTATAGTTCGTAAAGTGATAAATTTGCAAGTATGCAACAAAAGTACTTTATTTCGTTGATTTTATTTAGGCAGGGTGACCATTTTAAGGCATCTCTTGTGTCCCATATCATAAAATCACTTTTTTGATTACTTTAAAAAAAAATTATTACTACCTGGAGTTCAAGAAACACTTTGTTTTGTAATTAACGATCAATATAACAGTGCATGAATGCAATACAGTACCCAATGTACTACTGGATAGGTACGTACTGAGGTGAAGAGTAATAATTATTTAAGCAGTTCACTACATATTTTTCTATGGACCAATTTTTAAAGGAAGATTTATGGTACGTCACAGTTGAAAAATGGTATCAAGGTAATAAAAAGATTAATTAGAGTTTTCGTTAAAAGAACCTCGATGATACTTACTCCTTTATATATATTTTTTAATAAAATATTTTAACAACCATAGCAAAGCTTAATTAAAACTTAAGAACTTTGTTAAGTAAGGGAGTGACATTTTTGACAGTAAAAAAACTAGCCTTAAAACAAAACATTCTAACGAATTTCAATTGGTTCTTAATTTTTCTTTTTTATTCATGAATGCATTTTTAGCAACGGTGGTGAATTTTTAAGTGATTTTAGTTTAAATTACTCTTTCTTTTTTTTAAATAAAAAACTTTTAGAGGGTATTTTAATTTAAGCAGTATCAAAATATTTTTGAGCGTCTTTGAGAGCGACATTAAAATGACAAATTTCTTAAATAAAAATTATTGGTCATATAAAAGTATTTCGAACACTTGAAAGCGGTTAGGTCAGGAGTCAGGAGAAATAATAGAATAATATGTATGAGGAGACGCATGAATGTGGAAGAGGTGAATATTGTTAGCAAATACAGATCGGTATGGCGTTCTATTCTCTCTGTCTACCGCTGCGAGGAAGCGGCGCAATGGTTAGTTTTTTGATTTGATGTTATTAATAACTTACACTTAACAGAAAAAAGGAGAATAATATTGCTTAAAGGAACAAGGTTTTTGAATTTATAACTGATAATTTGACAGTACACGTAAAAATCGTGTAAAAAGGGCGTTCAATATTTTTTAATTAAAAAAAAGCGTGGATTCGCAAAGCGAAACAAAAAGCGATGAATCGCTTGGGATTTGTTCACGAGTTGGTCAGATATTCAGTTCACCGCTACGAGGTGATGAAAAAGTTAATTGGCCTGCGCCACAATGCACCGCCACTGGTGTGGAGTGAGTGGCACGCCAAATTACAACCGTCCCTGCACTACAAGGCGCGCAGGGGCGGCCCAGGGGCGGCGCCGGGGAGCGTTTCCCTAGTTCCAATTGTAATTAAACATTACTGATTTCCTTTTTTCGTGCCTCAATCGTCTGAGTGATTGATTTTATCGCGATTAAGCCTGTAAATAATCCATTTTGTATTGTATTTTTATATTACTCATATATATGGAAAGGTATAAATACATTTCCTATCTAAGTTGGTAAAAAACTATTTTTTTTTAAATATTTAATAGTTTTTAAAGATAATCATGTGTTTTTAATAAACTAATAGTAAAAATTGCAAATTTCATTTAAGATTTGAAAGAAGAACTTTTCCTCAAAAAAAGGGATCATTACATATAAAGTAAACGGCAATTAGCATTTTTTTGTTGTATGCAATAAACATTTTTCATGTAATTTAAGAATGTTTGTGCTCATATTTTAGACTTCATAATGTACTTTTAATGTACTTTTTCATATAAATTAATTTTGGAATTGTTATGATTTCCCTATTTATATATTTATTTATTGGAAAACGAACAGAATATTTACAAAAAATAATATTATATAATAAAATTTAAAAAACTAAAATTCCAATTAAAGGTTTTTACTTAAAAAATCAATAAATAAAAAAAAACTGTTATAAACATAATAGTATAACTATATTATATAATAAACTTACATAATAAGTTTTTATCAAATAATATAAATTTGCTTTTTCAAATAGTCAAATAGACATCAATAATATTTCTCTTAAACGTATTAAAAGAAACATTATTGATGTCTATTTCATTAAGCATTACATTGTACATATCGCAGGCTCGATTTGAAAATGAATTTTGGTAGGACATGGTACCATCACATATATTATATTCATAAAAACTTCAAATATAAGATTATTATAATATCCATATTTGGACATTATTTGAAATTTTAAAAGTAAGTCATTTTACTTTATTTTATGTTTTAAAAACTAGTTCATTTTAAATGTAATATTTTTATAGAATTAAAGGTCAAAAAATGAACGTAGAAATTAACAACCGTAGGTATAAGATTCTCTTTACGCTTTTCGAGGTTTGATTGGTGGCCGTACGAAAAAAAAATCGAAGTACCTGTCTTCATGTTGATTTCTCCAATGTAATAACATTAATCATTAATTGATAATAACGTCAATTGTAGGTTTACATGCAGAAGGCAGATCTCCTGGCCCCGGAACATACGAGATTGGACGAAGATCAAGACCATCGAGGCGCTGTTTTGGCTGGCCAGGACAAGAAAAATTATATATACAAGTGATAGTAGACGTTACGAGGACCTGACACGACACGAATAGAAGAAGTAGGATTTTAATAATAATATAAATTTTCATGGTGCTTTTTCAAATTTTAAAACAAAATATAAGTATGAGACATATGTTATATGTGTATATGGCATAAATCTGACCCCGAAATGTTTGACCCCAAATATAAATTTTCAAAACCAACCGCGCACCAAAGGTATTTCATATGCCTCGTTATGTATTTTTAACCTGCGAAGGATATTTCAAAAGCGTTCTTGAAAATCTTTGTGCTCCAAATTTCTTGTTCAGTAAGCGAGCGAGAAGATGCATAAAAGTGAATTTTTATTCATTTTTTATTTTATAATATAAAACATTTTTGAATATTTTTTTTAAAATAAAAAATGAAATTTATTAACTTTATCGAATTTGCCAATTTTGAAAACAATTGCAGTCATTTAAGACATACAAATTTTACCCGGGATTAATATAAATCAAAATATTAAAATAACAATTCTAAAAATGCTCTTTCGTAGAATTTTTTTATTAAAAACACGATGCCACAAATTGTTTGAAGAAAATGTGTTTAAAAAAACAATTTAGCTTTGTGGTATGGCAGGGATAAGTATTTTTAATTATTATAAGTTTTCAGGTCCAAAGCGAATAAAAAGCACTAACTCTCAATTTGGTATTTTGATATCGTTTTTTAACAATTTAAGATTCATTTTACGTTAACTAAGCATTGCTGTGAACTTCGGACTATTCATAAGTACATTAATAAAAAACATAATATCAAACTAAAACTATTTTTTTGACAATCGTCAAATTAAAACTTCATGTTTTTGAGGTAATTCAGTATCGATGTAGGTATTTTTAAAATTTTAATGTGAAATTTGACGAGGAAAAAATAATTTTAAAAAAAGGAATTTTTATCAGTTTCATAATTTAAAGTAATTAATTTGTAAACACGTACTCGTACACATAAATAAAAGGTGGGACATAAAGCCACCCAATTCGAAAAAGTCCATCATAAGGTTTTTATTCATAAATATGATAGTAGATGGACTGAAAGACAAAGGAAAAAGTAAAAGGTTGAGTAGGAGATAATTTATTTTTATATTTTATTTTAAAGAAAAAGAGAAATATTTGTGTTTTTATTGATTACACATATATTTCAATTTCTTGCTATTTCTGTAGGCCTAAACGGCTCATTATAAAAAAAAGGTATCGAATTGTGGTAGAGTGGGTTTGAACCAAGAAACTCTGACTTAAGAGTCCGCGACACTAACCACGGGACTACAACCCGACACTTACTTACCATTTACTGGCTGTAATCAAACGAAAAAAAGATGAATAACTGAAAATGCATCATGGGACATGACAGGTGATTATTTATATAGAAAATAATTTAATTTTTAGAAATTGGAGAGAAAATAAAAGAAACATCTAAATGATGTGGTACTTGGAACTTCAACTATAAAAAATAAAGGATTTTAAATACATACTGTATTCTTTAAAAAAATACAAATTCAAAAATAAAACATGCATCACAACAAATGTACTTATATAGGTCTGTAATTTAACTATTAACCTGACACATTGAGAATGAAAAAGCGATTACATTGTTTTTAAAAAATAAAATTATTTGCATTTACATATTTCAGTTAATAGAAACAAGAATGGGTCCTTGGCGTATTATATTCAATGAATAAATGATGAACTTTAGTAGGAAAATTTTACTTTTATGTTTTTTTTACACAAAGTTAAGTATCATTAGTAAAAAACCAATCACTAACATTTTGTCTACCAGTTTCGAAAAGTATACGTACCGGTCTCTTCGTCAGGACAGTCTCGACAACAGCAACACTACTATTCGTCACTACCACAGTACTATTCACATACTTATTACTACATAAAATGTTTATCACATGCAATTTTGGTCGACCTGATGACCAACATGCACTAAGGATTGCAGAACAAATATGCACTTAGGACCGAGGCCAAACATGCACTAGGAAGATATGAATTTAGTAGTGTTTGTGTTGTTTCACTATCATTTACAATTGAATGTACGTTACTCTTACAAACTTGAACGAGCTTTTGGATATTTTCTGTGTTTGGGCTTCAAGTTCAGCTTTAAATTGGCCAAGTACCTGAGTCACTGTAAGCTAGATTATTATTTTGTTTAAATTTATAAATAGTATGATTTATGACTTAAAAAAATTATGTACCATATATCCACCAAAATGACCGTTCATTACCGGAGCATTTTAGAATTTGAAAATATAAAAAGGGTGATTTTTCACTCTTCTCAAATACTTTTCACGTAATATCAGCATCATTGAAAGAAGTGTCATAAGTGGGACGGGTTGAATTTAATACCCTTGGTAAACTTCTCAATCTACTTTCCATGCACTCAAGTTCCTTGAGTGTCTTTGCATGAAAATTTCTAGGTAATAGAATTCCTCGAATGAAATCCGGAAGACCATTGTCACAGGAGGAGAGACGGTGTTCCAGAGTTACAAAACTTTTCACGAAAGGTGGAAACCTTAAACTTTCAACGATCGTACAATTGACTATTTTGAAATGAAATATTCTAATTTTGTTTTCTGTAAGTATTGGGTGGACCAGGAATTAAATCATTATTTTGTCGTGTCACATATCGCTCACTCCTTTCAAGAACGTCCTAAATAAAAAAAAAAACTAGATATTTCAGGTGAACGTTTTTAAAGTTTAAAAATATAATACGATGTATTAAAAATAAATATCAACCCACTGATTGATCTTTTTCTGTGCATCAGATGTTTTTAGGTAAAACCTGAAGATTTTTTCTCCATTTGAAAAATAGTTAGTATATTCAAAAAAATAATTAAACAATACCCTTTCTTCTTTTCTGCCCTGTAGCGGGTAAATAAAAAGTTAAAAATATGCCGCTTTTGCTGGGATATAGTACATTTTCTGGGCATTCCGAAAACACGATTTTTGATTTATGACGTTCTTGAAAGGAGCGATATATGAATTTTAAAATAAACGTTCAATATTTTTATGAATGTTTATGTCATACATGTAAGACGAATAAATGAAAAAAAAATGGCATAAAAACAAAAACATTCGGAAATTCATAAAAATAAACTGACACAATTTTCCCTTGAAGACAGCAGCAGCAAAACAAATATTGATATTAAATAAACAAAAGGTTCCTTGTATTAGTTATGTAATGTGTTTATTTGTTTGTTTCCGTAAATGATTTGTTTTCTGCGAATCAAATTAATAAAATATCGTGAATATAAATAATCGATAAAAGATTTAATATGTTTTTCCGATGATCTATGAAAAGCTTTTTAGGGCATCATTATTCAAATGGAAACAAAGTCAGAACCTTTGAAAAATAATATACCCTACCTTTCTCGGTTCACAAGTTTTAAGGCCTGAAAGTTCTTTGTTCGATGTTGTAAGATTTATGTGACAAACTCTGATGGGGATAAAGACATTCAGAATCAGAAATACTTTTAATACTTTCGCAAAATATTTTACGTTAATTAAATTTCGTAAACAATAATTTAAGTCAACTCAACTCAAATTTAATTGTTTTAGAATACCTGTAATTTTTTTATATTTTTTCTTATTATATTGTGATTAGAAAATTTTGACAACAATTTGAGTGTGTTCAAATACATGTTCACAAATCTGGATTATCTTGAAGTCTTGACATTTATGGGGGTCACCAATAAATGTCTCTTCACAAGTAGAATGTTTCGAAATTGGATCGTATATATAGAACTTCCAAGAAATTGAGTAATGTGGTTGTCAATCATGGGTGGAATTTGTGAATGTTACACGTGTGTTAAGTGATCACTTAAGCCAGCCTTTGACGGTCGTAAGCCCCGTAAATGCCCAGCCTTCCATATTCTTCTTCATCTTTGTTAATATGTTAACAAGTAAAATGAAAAACAATTTAGAATTTAAGAATGGGCAGTGAATATTGAACAATATATGAAGTAATTGCTTAATTGTAATAGTCAGTTAATATCAAGCCGTTAGATTTTTTTGTCCGTATCCGTAGTGTAGTGGTCAGCACGCTCGGCTACCGTACTGGAAGTCCCGGGTTCGATTCCCAGGGGGGGGAGTTAAATAAGTTTAAGCGATTTTTCTCTCTCTTATAGTTATTCAATATTACCCTGGATTGGTATTTAGAGCGGAGGGCTGATCACCTTTCCTTCATATGTTAATGATCAAGATAACACTGCGTTTATATGATGCCCAATGCACCATTGGGTGCGGATAAGGGTTAAAAAAAGTTTTTATCTGCTTAGATTTTGTGTATTTCCTTTTTCATATATAAATTAATTTTGCATTAGTTGAGACATTTTACAATATTTATCTGTACGTGAGTAATATTTTAGACGGTAGGTTTTGATTATCTTTTCAAATTATGTAAAACACAATATTTATTTTATTTGATTTGTTGTGACTGAATAAAGAAACAAACATTTAAATATAACATATAGAGCTCCAACCTCACCATAAAGCGGCTTGTGGAACAGAGATAGGGGCTGGACATGGGGCGGCACTGGAGCACAGAGCTGCGTTTGCCAGCGAGCTGATCTTCATCTACTACATCTCGCCCAAAAAAAAAACTTTTTATTTTCACTCTTTTTATTTATTTTTTATTTGTTTACTGTCGTAAATTTAATTTAATTTTATAAAAAAAAGTTGTAAAACATATATGGCTGACTAAGTATTGCACCCACCACTTGAGCTGGAACAAAAAAATATTTATATTATTAAATACATAAAGTAAACTAATGCCTCAATTTTTAATGATATTAAAAAAAATATATTAAATATTGAAATAAAGTTATTTGACTTCTTTTTTTACCAAATAAACAATCAATATGGTGTATATATATATATTTATATATATATATATATATATATATATATATATATATATATATATATATATATATATATATATATATATATATATATATATATATATATATATATATATATATATATATATATATATATATATAAATACGCTATACAATATGTACGTTATTTTTCGGGAAAGCGATTTGGGTTTCATTTATATTTTTTTTTAAAGGTAATCTTGGATAGGGGAGATTAGTTAACTTAAAAAGTTTTGAAATTCGTCTTGATAGAGCGATTATAGTCGTAGTAAAGGAACAAAGCCCGAGAAACACAATTGGGTAGTTTTATCAGTCAGGCGGTTGGAGTGTCTAATTATACGCTCCCAAGAATGAAAGCTCTCGGTCAGCCTACGTTTATCCATCTCTTACTCTTGATGACAATATCACTATTCCGAGACCTTAGAAGTAAATATGTAGCTCTATGCTGCACGATCTTATATATTAAAAGTTTCTGAGCGTAAAGTATCAAAGCGATAATCTTAGACAATTTGCGTTCGGTGCCTTACATTTACGCTAGATCCTTCTGAATTTAAGGAATCCAAAATCAAAGCATCGAGTAAAAAGAAAACATCTTTTCCTACTTAAGTGTATCATTGATGTTTCTAAATAAAGGATCCTTTTATTCGTGTGATAATTTTATCAGAAAGGATTATTTTAAAGTTTTTAGATATCTCGTAGTAAGAATTTACTGTACTATGCCCATGGGGAGTGGACGGTGCTTTAAACTTGGTTGCAGAACTTACTCAAGCTCCGAAGCTATTTCTAATGTATAGACTTGGTATTAAAATATATGGAGTATATGGAAATGCCAAGGGTACCTAATATAGCAAGAAACTAGTTTTATAAGTTTGTAGAAGTATGTATATATATATATATATATATATATATATATATATATATATATATATATATATATATATATATATATATATATATATATATATATATATATATATATATATATATATATATATATATATATATATATATATATATATATATATATATATATATATATATATATATATATATATATATATATATATATATATATACATATATATATTAATATATAAAAAATATATTTATCATTGTAAAATTTTGTCCTCCAACCTCCAATTACTGTTATCGCATTGGCAACAAACCCAATAGGTGTTGATAGGATTCGGTAACGAATAAATAAACAAGGCATTAATTGCGATGATTTTTAACAAAACAAAAAAGATTTGTTGTACATTATTTACGTTGTAAAATATTTTTCACAGTAATTTTCCAAATTATTTAGCTATTAAGGTTTGAAAATCCGTGTAGATATATTTTGTTGTTGTTAATGGATTTTAATCTTCTTTATTTATTAAAGACTGTTTAATAAACCAACGTTTACAACATAATTCATTCCAATTTTTTTAAATCCTTTTTATTTGTTTTCTTTTTTATTTTATTTTATATGAAAGCAGTTTCCCGCTACGCATTGCGGTGACTCAGTCTGGTTAAATGAAAAAAAAAGATATGGGTAAATGGAGCGTTTTGTCAAAACTTAAAACCAATTAGCGAATGACCTTAGGAGACTGACAGTCTAGTTTAATAAAAAATGAAAATCTGACACTTAAAATATTTTCTTTTTGAATTTGCTAACAAAATTAACACATATTTTTTAAACCGGTTTTTACAATATTTAAAAAAATTAGCATTAATATTAAAACTTTAAAAGAATAATTTCATTTATTATATTATTTATTGATTCGGCATTAACTTTGTGGAATGACATGTTCATTTTATTAAAATTAAACATTTGAATATATGTACCACTTTAATGAGTTTTATTTATAGTTTCAATTTGTACCAGAATATGAAAACATATGTCGTTTTCGAAACTAGTCGTAAATATAAATAAAACTCATTAAAGTGGTATATTCAAGTGTTTAATTTTAATAAAATATTCATTTATTTTAATTTAATAATGAAAACTAAGACACTCTCAAAATGTTGTGAAATATAAATACGTCTTATGATGTTTACACAAAAAATCCTTTCTTAAGAGATTTTTGTACACCTTCTTATAAATGAAATATTTATGAAGAATCTCCTATTTTTCATTTTGCGAACGAGTCTCTTTGATTTTCGTGTATCGGAAAACAAAATCATTTTCAGCTACATAAATTGAGAAACCTTTTACGCGAATTCCCAATAGAACAGCTCCGTCGGATCCTTTGTTTGTTTTGCTATTACTATAACCAAGTGATCCTCTTATCGCACATAACTCTCCCTGTAGTAGACCCTTTGCACCGCATATGCATACGAGATTAAGCCGATAGAACAATATTGCCTCAGATCATTAATATTATCTCCGCTTAATGTAGGTTCCCAAGAAGACCTGTTCTAACTTAAACTTCGGAAAGATTACTTTAACTGAAACAAGATTGAGATAAATTTTTGTGGTCACAGTTTTTAAGATGTTTTTATAGTCTAAAGTTTAGTTTTAGTCTAGTAAGTTTTTTTATAATCTGTGTTGGGGATAATTTTTTTGGTAAATTTAAAGTGATTTAAGTTAGTAATACTTGAATATGGATTAACAAAATCAAATGTCTGTTGGTAGATATTAAATTTAAAATTATAAATTAGTAAATTGTAAACAAATGTGTTTTACTGAAGGAATTAGAAAGAAGTGTATTTTTGTTACGGTTTCAGTTTTTTGTCTTGTTGCAACATTTATAAAATTTGTTAACCATTCGTTTGTTGCAATGAAAATGAAAAAATCCTTTAGAGGAGTGTATTTGACAGCAAATTTTGTTGCGATTGTTGGCGTATCTGAATCAAAATTCAAATAATAAAAACTGTACACAAATATTTAATTTGTTCTTTAGATTTATACTTCAAAAAATCTTTTAAAAAAAAAAATGCACCATGGTAAAATTCTCATTAAGATTTTATTAAAACATGCCACCTCGTTTGATAGAAAACATGAATAAATTTTACTATTTTGCGAGGCAGTATAAAAGTATAAAAAATATAACTAATATTTATAATTATATAATATATTATATATATATATATATATATATATATATATATATATATATATATATATATATATATATATATATATATATATATATATATATATATATATATATATAATATATATATATATATATATATATATATATAAATATTTTTATATATATATATATATGTATATATATATATATATATATATATATATATATATATATATATATATATATATATATATATATATATATATATATATATATATATATATATATATATATATATATATATATATATATATATATATATATATATATATATATATATATATATATATATATATATATATATATATATATATATATATTTATATATATCCGTAGGGTTAATAATACTGTGTTTGAGTTTTTTCTATTTTAACTTCAACATGATTTATGCTTTTTTATGTAACGCCGTTAAATTCGTGAACAAATTATTTTTCCATGCACGTTATTATAATAAACAATGATAAATATTTGTAAAAAAATCATACATTTTTTTTGCACATTTATTTTTTATTTTTCGAATAAATCTTTTGCTTTAAAACTTGAGTAAGGTTCTGAAGCTGGGAGATGTTTGAATATTAAATTGAAATTAATTGCATTTATATGACTTTCATTCTTTCTCCGGGGATGTTAATAGCAACCGTGGTGCATTTGGCGTAGAGGAGTCTCTTTGTTATTATTCTAGTCAAAGAAAGCCATCTGAAACCGGGTTTTTAAAACTGAAAAGGTTCTCTTTCTATGTCCTTAACGTTTCCGCTGTAGAGAGTTGGAATCTTCAGTGCTATTTTGATAATATGTATATGTACCAGCACTTAACAATGTCCTTACTCTCCAAATGGAACCAAAATACCGCTTTAAATATTCTTTATTCTTCTATTCTCGGCTACCGTTCTGAAGGTCCCGGATTTGATTTCCAGGGGAGGGGTCAAATAAATTGAAGTGATGTTTTTTTCTGTTATATTTATTCAATATTACCCCGTACTGGCACCTGAAGCGGAGAGCTCATACCTTTTTCATTCATATGTTAACGATTAAGATAACACTGGGTTTATATGATGCAGTCTCCTATGCACCATCGGGGTGTGGATAAGGGTTTGAAAAAATGAGATATCGTAATATAATAATGGATGTTTTCATGTTTGAGTTTACAACAGCATTTATGGTTGGTTAAGGAAAAAAAATATCAATCAGAGGTCCAGAATTTATCACTAGAATATTTTTCATACTAGGAGATGCCTGAAATATTGTTTTTAAATTTTTATGCAGTTTTAAATTGGATTTTTAAACTTATTTAGTCATTTTCAACAGAAATTACACACGCATTTGTCGATGAAATAAGTGGTCAAATTAAAAGATGCATAAATAGTTTTTGTCACTGTTCTTTTTTTTGGGTTTCCATATTAACAATGCAAGATTAAACATAAAAAAATTAAATACATTTTTTAGCACCATACCAAAATCAAAGAAGCCGTAAACCGTTAAAAGATTAAAATTTCTCATGTATATAATTTGTGCACTACAAAATAGCTAATTAAAATATCGTGAGCCCCATCGATACTTTTACGAGAAATGAAAGTACGTGTTAAATTTCAATTGCTAAAAAAAAATTGAGTACCTAACTAAAAGTATTTCAATATTAAAAATACTAATGATTGAAATCTTGTAAGTCTTTAAGTACTTACCAGTAAGATTGTGTTTGATTTTTTTTGTCATGTTATATACTTAACATAACTCATATAAGGTCACATACTTATCATTATTATTTATATATGTTATCGTATTAGGCAACTAGTGATCATCAATCTCCAAAACTTTATTCATTACAGTTCCAAGTAAACTCTCAAGTTCTATTTGAGTAATCTCGAGAGAATTCGTTTTCTGCGTTGTTATTTTGTATACTTTTCCTTGACGTGAACCAACGTAACTCTAACGTGTAGTAAAGTACGTAAACATAACTACGTACATAAGTACGTAAACATAACCATATTATTTTCCAAAAAATATTAATATAACTTATGTTTTATCCAGATATATTTCGTTTTAATTTTTTTTACGAATTACGTTTGAAACTATTCATTCGCATATCATGTTATTTTTAAAAAGTAAGCTTGGTAAAGATGGCGAAAAATATCGTAAAAAACAACTGTTTTTAAATTACCATTATTAAAATTTGATATTAATGTGAAGACAAATCTAAAATCATTTATGCAATAACTTCAAACTCGGGGTTTGTTTTTAAGGGTGTATTTTCTTTGATGCTATCCATGTGTTTAAAAATTTAAGGAATTTATCAGTATAAGAATTTTGATTACTTTAGAACTTTAGCCTGAATGAGACTTGTATAATGGAGACGAAAATACAAGTAAGGGGTCATATTACTCGCACATTAATATATGGTTAATTTTTTTTCTCAATACATTCATATGTTTATTATACAAGTACCTATATCTGTATAATGAATATTACAGTAAGACCAAGTATGTAAGTCTGAGCATTTCAAAGCTTACGACCTTGCATCTCGTTGGCTTAAGTGATCGCTTTATTCTTGTTACTAAACATAATTTTGAAAGCAATAAAAATGCTCTATTTCGTATGTTAGTTTGTAATTTTAATAGATATAAAAATTATCCGTAGAAAAAAAAATCGAAACTCAAATAGGATACTGCATACACCTAACGTGAACTGAGACATGAAGTGTCATGGGATTTATGATACATGTTTTAAAAAAATTAATAGTATGGTTGTAAATCATATATAGAATAGTGAATGTTCTACGTATATAGATTTAATTCATGAAATTTAAGTGATCATTTAATTATTAGCCTTAAACAAGTCATTATCCTTGTTAATTCCCAGACATTCACATTCTTCTTCATCTATGTTGAGATGTCAAAGTACAATAAAGATACAACATTTTGAGTGTGTCCAAATACTTGTTCACAAAATTTGGATTATCTCCAATTACAGGAGTTATTTTCATATTATTTTTTGACATCTCATCAAAGATGAAGAAGAATATGGAAGTCTGGGCAATTACAGGGCTGACGACCGTCATAGGCTGGTGTAAGTGATCACTTTACACACGTGTAACATTCACCAAATCTACCCATTATTGACAACCACACTACTCAAATTCTTGGAAGTTTTATATAAATGAACCAATATAGAAACCTTGATCTTGTTATGACGGTCGTCAGCCCCGTAAATGCCCAGACTTCCATATTCTTCTTCATCTTTGATGAGATGTCAAAAAATAATATGCAATAAAGATGTTTGAAATGTATCAATTTACATAAATTTGATATTATTGGTTGATATTTATATTTCCTTGTAGATTTTATTAAAATGTTTTTTTAATTGTACTAACAATTAAATTGCTAATTTATTTAATATTTTGAATTGATAAAAAAATGGCTAGCCGTGACTGTTTTTGACCAAGGTAATTACATTCGTTCTTGATATAGGAGTCATAACCTTTTATTTCCTACTCGTAACGTCTAATCAGATGATACGATATGATATTACATTCGATGGGGTAGTTAAATCTTTTATTATTTTCCCATCTCCTACCCCTAGTGCTGTCTCTGCACTAACCCCTAACACATAACGGCCAGAAATTGTCCAAGGTTTAATTGCACATTATTTTTGTACGTGGTTTCATAATTATCGGCTTACTAGGGTTTTTTTGGAGGGGTACAAATGTATTTACGTAAGGTTTAAATCGGTTTCGTGAAACGATATCAAATAAATGCACGTTACAAACATCTTGTTTAAGTATCATTTTTAGAGATGTAAAGATGGATATGTATGTTGTTAGTTGAGTGAATGTTAGTGAAGTGAATGAATGAAAAAAACAGAGTAAATGTTGCACTGAAATCAGTTAAAGCAAATAAAAACCTACTGGTGAAAGATAAACTGACAGTGCAAAATGGTGTCCAGATACCAATATTAATGCATGGTAGTTGAGCGTGGATATAAAAAATGATATAATCGATTGAAGGCCGTAGAAATGCGATTTCTCAGACGAATGTGTGGCCGAGCGATGTATGATTGATGTTCGAATGGTTAAAATAAAGAAATAATGCAAGGGTAAGATAAGTATTATCAAGGCTTATCAATAAGAAAGCATTGTTTTAAGGTTTGGATTTGTGCTAAAATTGAGTAAAAATAACAGTAAAATGAATTCATGTCGCAAAAAAAGTTGGAAATAGCAACTGAAAAAGACCGAAAAAACTTGGCATGATTGAGTATTTCAAAAACTTGAATTCGGTCAGGTCAGGAGTGAGAATGATTGGCAGGTATGTAAAGAGGAAAAGCATTATTACAAAAAAGACGAAGATTATTTACAAATACATTCATTATTCTCTCAGCCTAACCCTGAGGAAAGCAGGGTGATATTTAATAAGTTAGTTAGTTAAGTGAGTTCGAGATTTTGAACTAATGAACATTGTTCGTACATATATATAATAATACATTCATTGAGTTGATGCTATTGCTTTGAATCACGGTTGTACCAAAGGTTGCGCTAAGAAAATCCTCTAGAGGATCTAAACCGATGTTGTAAGACTAGAGTGGCGTAAAACGTCGACATCCTACACAATGTTTGAACTAGCGGCGTTCTGTGCTCGTTATACCTCTGAGATGTTTGCCACAAGGTGACAACATCCCTTCTAGACAACCACTACGAACAGTGTTTTTGTTTTGTAAGCAAATATCAAAAAGCTAGATACAAAATTACTATGTTTAATAAAATATATATATTTTTTTATCTCAACATAGATGAATTTGGAAGTTTCGGAATTTACGGGGCTAACGACCATCGTAGGCTGATTTAAGTGATCACTTTACACACGTGTAACATTCACTAATTCTTCCCATGATTTAAAACCACACTACTCAAATTCATGGAAGTTCTATATATATATATATATATATATATATATATATATATATATATATATATATATATATATATATATATATATATATATATATATATATATATATATATATATATATATGATTAAACTTCGAAACATTGTACAAAAATCACTAGAATTTTCACAAGAGACATATATAAGTGAGGTGAAGGAGATTTTTTTTATAGAGAAAAAAGTCTTAGATTTGTATGTGAGGTCCGAATCCTGGATTATAATCACACACAGGAGAAACGCAAGAAAATATACTTTTAATTTTATTATTATAGCTGTTAATTTGGCTGAACTGCATTTAATAAAATAAAAATAAAAATTATATACTTAATTAATTTTATTTTATATGTCGTTACCGACATGTTATATTTGATATATACAAAAAGACAGGGTTTAAAAAATATGTTTTAAAAAAAATACGATAAAATCATTTTCATTTGAATATTTTAACTAATTGATTCGGCTGTCACTCAGTGGAAAGATTTATCCATTTTGAATCAAAATTTTACTAAGTAAATACCACTATGTCTAAAAATCTACTGTGACATGTGTTTTGATGCATTCTGCATCATATAAATATGGTGTTTGAAAATGATGCGGAATGCATCGAAACACGTGTCACAGTAGATTTGTAAGAAATAGTGGTATTTACTTTAGTAATTTTTTTATTTTTTTTTCGTATAAATCAAATATAATTTCTGAATACGTGAAAATAAATCACATATATCAATGAAGGTTAAAGCTCTATTTACTTTAATTTATACTGAAATTCTTTTTGAATGAGAATTTGAAATACTTGACTTATTTTGAGTATTAAATTACACAGACATTAAAATTTAAACTCAAGGAAACGATTCGTAATTTAAGAAAAAGCTTTGATGTGAATCTTTTGTCTTTAACTAATTTAATTATTCTTGTGTGTATACATATAATATGAAATAATTAATCGTGGTAACAAAGATGAAAAAAAAACATAAAACAAATAATAAATAAAACGATTAGTTTACTTTTTTTCTATATCGTAGCTATCCTTTTTATCGACATACATCGTTTTATTATTCATCATCTATTAGACTAAGACCCATTAAATTCAGTCGATTCCTTCGGAGTTCCAATTTTTCCAATCCCGAGGGATAAGCACTTAATGGGTTAAACAATCCAGATAAGAGGGCCCTTAAATAGAAAAACCGTTTACAAAAAGATATATGGCTTTGAAGATATTAAATACTTAAAAAAAGTACATACAAAAGAACTGGGAGTTAGAAATTAAATACAAAAAACATTTGTTTTATAAAATATCTTAAATACAAAAAATTGTTTGCAAAAAGATGTATAGCTTTAGAGAGAGGTATGGACATGTGGAGCAAATGGTTAACGAGAAAATGACTGAGAAAATATATATCGCGAGTGTGAGAGGGAAAACAGAATGAAGACGACCGAAAAAGACTTGGCACGATTAGATCAATCAGGACCTAAAATCTGGCGGTGTCAAAAGTCTGCGTAATCGGAGGGCATGTATGACTAGATGTGTGGATGTGAAGGAGGCGAGGAGTGTTTGTCAGGTCAGAAGAGTGTGGCGTTTCATCCTTTCTGCCTACCCCCACGGGGAAACAGCGTGATGGTAGTAGTAGTAGTAGTAAATAAATAAATATTGGAAGTAGGTACATACAAATAGAAAAGAACAAGTTTTTGCATTTTATTTTGTAATAAGTTAGAAATTGGAAATTTAATACAAAAAACAGTGGTCTTATAAAATATTTTATAATTATTCAGTTACGTTTTATGTGATTTTTGTCCTAGTGTTCAACAATCAAATACACTCACAGCATAGTGTACAGGAAATTTGTTACGATTTTTTTATTATTTTTTCCAAATTTATGTTTCAAAATGAGGAACAAATATCAATTATTTAAAGCACACGTTTAATTTATTCAAACACACCACAAATGTGTGTGAGTCTATAGGGGTAATTTGCCATCAATCTATGCGAATAAACCAAAATTAGACCCACATCAGAGCTTTCAGAGTGGTTCGATAACTTACAAGTAATGAGAGATTCGTACTCCATACGTCAAAACTTTTTAGTAGCAACAAAAGCATTTATTTATTCAGAGGTACGGTCAAGAACAAATCTCTCACACCTGAATTATGTATTTACATGTTTGTATGTATTTGTATACATATACGAGTATATATCGTCATCAAAACGTGGTCTTTTATTGAAAGTAATCAGCTTTTTAAAATAAAACAACTTTGTTTTTAACCACTTTTTTATTAGTACATTTTTTCTCCAACCTGTTTCGACAAGAAATATGTACCATATGTTGAAGCCGGTTGGAGTAAAAATGTACCGATAAAAAAGTGGTTAAAAACAAAGTTGTTTTACTTTATGAAGTTTATAAAATGTGTCACAAATATTCTGCGAAATATATTCAAGAAAAAAAAAATGCGTTTTAAAATGCCCGATACAGACAAAATGAAATCTTTATTTTCATTATTTGTTGTTATTTCAAAACATAATAAAGTTATTTCCTGTAAAATACCACATTTCATTTACTTTTTTAATTATCAATTACAGTTTACAAAACTTAAGAATGCATTCACCTGCATATCAAGTAAAGTGTACACAGAAGATCGATGATTTTACTAGTAAAATAAAATGTTTGTATTGGTGAATTTTTGTTTTTTTTTTTTATTTAGTGAAATTTTTATTAAATTTTGTAGTTCATAAAAATTAAAAATATTATGTTTTCATGTACACAACTTGTTTACCTTTTACCAAAGAATTAGTCACCCTTAGAAATCCTTATAAAGGTCTCTATGACATGAGATAACTTTTTGTGGTATAAAAACTCTAAAAATATGTTTGTATTTATAAATATATTTTATCCTTAAAAGAAGGATATTAACTGGAACAAAAAAAACTATTTGAAATTACTTCCGTGTATTTCTGACTTTGACATGACGTGATGACGTCAGAATCTACAACAGAATCACGGAAACAATTACAAAGTTTCAAGAACAGAAATTGTAAGCATTTATAAATTAAATATCGTATAATGTCAAGCAATGAAGGAAGGCTGTTTGCCAAATAAACTTTTCATAAGAAAAACATTTTTTAATTATTAAACATAAAATTCAATAAAATACACCTTGTTAAATATTTCAAAATGTTCCAGATAATTTATTTACTCAGCCCCGTAAATGCCCAGACTTTGATATTCTTCTTCATACGCGATGAGATGTCAAAAAATAATATGTTCCTGATAACGTTGGGTCAGAAAAAAAGGCAGTAATGATTTCGTATATTTAGAGAGTATTTTTTCTTGGGTTGGAAAATTTATAAAGATGATAAATGCAAAGAACAGAATAAAATGAACAGAAATAAATGGTGAACTAAAAGCAGTTAGAGGTATTAAATATCTATCAGCGAATGCTAATCTGGCAGTAAATATCTAATGTGTGAACAAAGAATACTAAAATTAATTTATGTAGCGAATGTAGTCCGAAATAGAAGCAGAATAGATCAAGGAAAATTTGGCGTTTTTCAATTACTTGAATGTGATCAGATCAGGAATCGTAATACTCGGCGGATATGTATCAGGAGATGCAAATAATGTAGAAGAGGTGAAGATTGTTAGCAAAGACAGATTGGCGTGGCGTTCTATTATCTCTGTCTACCTCTGCGGAGTTGTGGCGTTGTAGTAAGTTTGATAAATAGTTACCAATATTTAAAATGAATTTGTAACAACATAATTTTTTTTAAATAGCGTTTTATGAAGGTACAAAAAAGATGTCATTTTTATTCATTAATAATAATACATGACCGATCAATTGATGTGACATTTTATTTTCTCTGCCTACCCTTGAGCGGATAAATTAAAACAAAAAAGATTGAGGGGAGAAGAGAAAAGACAAAAGTATAAAAACAATAATTGAATATATTTTTTAGTATTCATACTCGTCTAACCCCGCAGCAATAGCTCGTAATGGTCTCTTCAAATAAATAATATTTGTTTATGAATATTTCAAAGATAACCCTAGTTTAAGAGATCTTAATACAAAATAATACTTTAATCTGTAATTAATACTGTATTTAAAATGAATGTTCATTGAGAACATTGAACATCCGTTGGCGAAATAAGAAAAATGCTTTGAAGCAAAGGTAATATAAAGGTAAATTAATATTTTTATCAGAATTTCATTATATCAACAACTCCTAAATGGAGTAAAATCCAGAATTCGTGAATAATTATTTTGGTTGAGTCGACACAATTGAGGAAAATTTATACATATGTACATATGTAGTAATCAAATGATGACTCATTGTCACTGTCACGAGAAGTTATGGGCACTTTTTAAAGGTTAAATCGCGTATTTATATCCTTAGTTCAATGTATAAATTGTCCTGAAGAAGAGCTATGCAAATGTGACCGCGACGATCGCAAGAGAAAATAATACTCGTAATACGCGGTTCAACCCAAAAAATATATCTGAAGTTGAAATTTAATCCTTCCTTTCATGTAAAGTCTGCCTCTCTAACGAAAATTAACTGGGCATATGCAAATTTCCGTAGAGTCAAAACCAAATATTTTCATGGAACAGCGAGAGCTATGTAATGTAACCCACATTTTGGAGATAATCTCATTTACTTTGCAAATGCCTTTTCTTCGTTAATAAATGAAACATGGCGCTTTGTTATCCAAGAGTTTGGAGTTATTGTTGTGCCTTTTTTGCTGTTTAATAACAATCCCGCGGAGCCAAACAACGATCTCTGTTGCAAAACCGCTTCTGAATGCTCTCATTACTCGCTTATCTTCGGGGTCTCAAAAAAATATATAACAGAAATGATTTATAACAAATCCCTGAAAACTATAAAGACCCTCTACCCGTTTTAATAAGTCGACGTTTTAGAATTCAAAAAACATAAAAAAAATACAAATCCCTGTCTCAAATATCTCTTAGATGTTGAAATTGAAAATATTCTCTTGAAATTAAAGACTTGAATTTAAATTATGTGAGACGTCAGTCGATGTTATGAATTGAGCTTTCATTAGTCAATCAGCTTAAGTCTACAAAGAGCTGAAAATAAATATACTTCTAGTTTATTTAGTGAAAAATATTATAGCAATATTTTAGTGGAACAGATAATAAAAAAGATGCCCTTAAAAATACAATAAAATAATATTACATATCTTTTGGGCCCTGTTTTAATTCAATGTTAGGGTAGTATTTTTCGTTTTCTAATAATCTTATTCTATTTCAAGCATCATTTATTCAAAAATTTTATATTCAATACAGAAGGGTTATAGTATTATGGTTATCACTGCGGATTCAAAATTGACGATTTTTTTCCCATTTTTGATAACGAGCTGCTTATGTCATCAAAAACAACAGTTAACTCGCTCCTTTTGTAAAATTACTCCAATTTTTAGAACAATAAACATGACCACTTTTTAAAATTTATTTTCGTTAATTCAAGTCAATATATTGGCGATGTAACTTTTTCAAGGATTAAATAAATTGGTAAAAAAAAACTTATAATGACAAACATTGAACATAAATACATTTTTGGGTCCAGCATAGAAACTCATGGCCTCTTTTTGGACCCACATTTAAAATTGTGTTCAATCAATAATATTTCATGAGGGAATATATTTACTATAACAAATGCTTTAAATATACCTATCACTACTGGTAAGGCATGTTAAGTAATACTAAATAGAGTACGTGATATTCCACCATGTTCTAATGGCTAAGATAACAGCAGCAGCAACGTAAGTAACTTTACTAGAGGATCTATGCTCCAATTGAAGACTATACCTTGAACCCATATGTCCCGCGGAGGAACATTTAAAGATTATTGACTTTTTTTAGTCTTTGACAATAAACATTATTGTTCAATTAAAAAAACTCTTATTCACACCTTTTAAGCACATTTTGTCCATGTCCATTTACAAAACAATGACTTACTTTGATTTAACCCTGAATTCTAGAAAATTTATGAGTACATTCGAGGATGAGCTTAAAGGCAAACACTAAATATTCACTTATTTATGAAATAGAAATTCCTTTAACGTCTTCTTTAACAAATATATATAATTACAGCAAGGGAAAAATACAGGGTGATTATGGGTAAATAATGAACCTGTATTTTTTGTGTAATAAATACAGGGTACAAATGTTTAATAAATGTTTTATTTCAAGAAATAAAAATACTTTGTGTTTTGAACTACTCACAATGTGAGTGGATCAAAACACAAAGTATTTTTATTTTTCGAAATAATATATCAATATGATCCACATAGTTAAGGCTTTCAATATACAAAACAGTTTATTATGAACTAAATACATTATTACTGAATTTATTTTCAATATGAACACGATATTAGAAAGACATTATATTATGAATTTTTATCTTAAAATTACATCTTAAATATTCATTCAAACGCCTCTTGCCTCTTTATTTTTTTAAACTTAACAAAGACTCTAAATGTAAGGACTGAATCTTGGATTTAATTCATATTCTTGAGACCCACCTGAAAATATAATTAATTTTTTTTTTATGTAGCTTACAATTTGACCATTTACTTACAACATTTTCAGTGTTTCGTAAGGACTCACTGAGAGAAATCGATGCCTTCAAACAAACAATTTAAGATGACTGCATCGATCACTCTGAAATTCTAAAAATATATATGAAAGCATTTTGTATGTACCTTCCTAAAATGCTTTTTTAAAATAAAATTATATATTTCAATGATGACTGCATAATTTGGAAAATATTGAATACATACTTTATTTAAGAAATTTCACAACTGCCAGTTATTACATCTCGCTGTGTATAAATAGAGAAGTTTCGGGTTCGTTGAAAAATACTGACCATCGTTTTGCAGGAAAATCACCCTCACTCAAGCAGTTTGAAATACACATTAAATGAAAATCTTCTCTTGCGTCCATTTAAAACAGGTGTGTTTCAGCGCCTGAACGCTTTGTAGTCCCTTTCGTCGGACAATTGGGTACAAGAAGCGTGGTCTTGTCAGGTCTCCATTAAGATCGCTTTTGTGGTATTCTTATTGTCCTCAGAGATGCCGTTCCAATATTTTCCCACGAAACAAGTGCTCTGTTTGGCAGAATAATACCTTTTGATGTTTCGAGTAATTATGGAATAAACTACAGGCAAGCAGAAAAGTAAAAATATAAAAAATCCAATCAGACATCTACAGTGTGAAAACAAAATATATCAACAAAAAAATTCTAGCTCCTCATGATAATTTATTTTATAAATTTATTATTAGATTAAAACCAATATTTTTAGCTTTTCCACTTTTTTATTTGACCAGCGACCGGGTTTCGTCGTTACCGACATCATCAGACTGGTGAGAGGCTATACAAATTGTTATGTTATATATAAAAGAAGGCAGGAGTTGATAACCATGATTTGATATAAATTTATGAAAAATTAATTTAATTTGAGTGAATTTAAGTATTGTATGATATTTAAAATATTTTTTATAAAATAATTTTATATAAAGTTATAATAGATTTGCATTTTATAAAGTTTTTTTATTTTTGACCTAACATATAAGTATTTAATAAAAATTTGGTTTTTATAAGAAGTAATATTATATACAGTGATACATAATACTTTTCAATAACAGTACTAATCGAAGTTATAAAGAATCAAAAACATTTTAAGTAACTAGTTGCGCCCGGTCACACTTGGCCTTAGTCTTGTTAGTAACATGTGGCCTTGCTGTGGCTTAGTCTAGTTAATTACATAGAAAGCACACGTTTACGAATAATTTTTTATATCACAATTTTTGTGAGGCAATAAAAATATACTAAATTCTAATTAACAGTAACCATCGAGAAGCATACCTACGATACGTCAATATCAATGTCTAGTATTGTGTCAGATTGTAATTTCAGTCAATAAAACTTTTTTTTTTTAATTTTTTTTTTTACCTGTCATGGGTAAAAAAAAAGTGGCTGGCTGGCAATCTCTTCACTGGGTTTTAGTGTTGCCACATCGCTCACTCCTTTCAAGAACGTCATAAATGAAAAATCGACAATTTTCAGTTGTGCACGTTTTCGAAATGCCCAGAAAATGTACTTTATCCCAGCTAAAGAGGCATATTTTTAAATTAATATTTACCCGCTACAGGGCAGAAAGTGCTCTTTTTGCATTTTGAAGAAAAGGTATTATTTAATTAATTTTTTAAATAAACTAAATATTTTTGAAATGGGGAAAAAATCTTCAGGTTTTACCAAAAAACATCTGTTGCACAGTAAAAATGTCAATAAAAGGCTTGATATTTATTTTCAATACATTATATTATATTTTTAAACTTTAAAAACGTTCTCCTGAAAAATCGTTTTTAATTTATTTATGACGTTCTTGAAAGGAGTGAGCGACATGTCCAACCCCATTTGTACTCCTCAAGAAATTTTATGATGAGGTTGGAGCCGTCCGTCATAATTAAAAACAGAAAGCGAACAAATTGTGTAATTTTATTTAATAATAAAACTTTTTGTTACAACTGTATATAAAATCGTTTTTATTCGTGTATTCTCACACCATTTTATTTAATTAGTTTCTTTCATAAATGACTTTCATTTATTTATAACACTCAGAAGATTCATATTTCATTACTTTTGGTTATTCTTCTTTATTTGCGATTCTTAAATTATATCATATATAACCGAGTGTTTACCTTGTTTTTTTCAAGTAATACCAAATATCATGTTTTGAACAAAATAATCTTTGTTCGAATATTTATGTAATATTGTTTTACTTAGTCTTAGTATATTAAAATAAATTACACATCCTAACGGACATGGTGTTTATTTACAAAGAAAAATGAAAATAATTAATAACGTCATTAAAACATTCACATTTATCATAAAATCATCATTTCAATAGGATTTTACAATCAGTTTATCATAGAATATGACGTTAGCCTTGCAAATACCTACAGGGAGTTCTACATTTTTCTTTATTTATGTTGAGATGTCAACATAAATAATCACTTTAAGGAGAAACCCAGATTTGTGAAAACGTATTTGGACACCCTCAAAATGTTGTAAATAAAATAACTGGTCAGATTTTTATTGTAATTAAAATTTACAACGATGTTTAAGATGTCTTCTAGTAAGTAAATTATTCGGGAAGAATCTTACATACATTTCCATGAAGGTCTCTACTAAATAAAAAGCTTACTTAACTCAAGCTAAAATGTTGCCCAGAACTCACATATGAAAAAACGTGTCAATTGTAGGACATATATATAAATTCCAAAAACTTTGATAGTGTTGTTGTCAATCAAGGGCAGAATGGTGAATGTTTAATGATCGCTGAAACCAGCTAATGACAAATAGTAAGCCCTCTTAATACCCAGACTCTTACATTCCTCCTAATCTTTGTTTAAATATCAATCTTGATGCATAGTTTTATTGATATTTTAGCTTAAATGAAACAAAGTGTTTACATGGTAATAAATAAACTAATAAAAAAAAATAGTAATTTCTAGTACCAAAGTGTTCGAAGGAATAAATTACGACACGTTAATCCATAAAACCGCACACAAAAATAGCATAAATTAGCACTACGACAATTTGCTTAGCACGTCAAGTGGCCGTATACCTTTATCGGATCCGTTATAAGTTTAATCCAGATTGGCCGTAAATTTTCCATGAGCTTGGATTGTATCAACACCTTTGTGTTTTCTCAACAATAGTTCTCAAAACAGCGTTCTTTCTAACGAGCAAATGCCTTTCAGTGATTTATCGAAACTCCAAACTTTTACATCAGCAATCATTGTTCTTACTTCGATGAAAATTCTCTTATCGAATACGGGTGGCCTTATTTACGGGTTTGTATAGTTACAGGTAAAAGCAATAGAGGGGAAACAATTTTATTTATGGCGTTCTTATTCAAATATTTTCTTAGTAGTGAGTCGCTTTTTTATTTTATGGGTGTAGAAGAGAAATCAGATGGAAAGCAAATAAAATCCAAACAGCAAAAGCTTAAATGCCACTGCACAATGGGGTCCTGGTGTATGGAAGTGAAGCATGGAATTTGGGAAAAAATGATCATGGTAGATTATTTAAACTCAAATAGTGGTCTAATACAGGGTGGCGCAAAATTAATCACTTTATTGAAAGATGTTATAATTTTTGCGAACGGCGTCATAGGTCAATGACATTTGAAATTTGTAAATAAAAAAGCTACAGTATATTGATTATACTACTTTTATTGACTGCAGTAAGTATTTTATTTTTATATTTAAGAATTTCTGTTGTTAAAGAATAGTAACCTTATAAATATCATTGGTGTAACCTGATATCCAACATCTGATAATAAAACAGCGACAACTAAACTGGCGGTTTCAAATATATGTAGTATTGGTACCAACTCTAATGTGTGAAGCATGAAATTGGCAAAAAAGGAGGAAATAACACTGAATGCAGTCAAAATGCGATTTTTCAAATAAATGTGCGGCAAAACGATGTTTGAAAGATGTTCGAATGGTGACATTGGGAAATAATGCAAGGCTGACATGGATTATCGATAAAAATTAAAAAGGTGTGTTGAGATGATTTGGACACGTAGAATGAATGAGCGGGGAAAGAAATATAAAACGAATTTATGAGGCGAACATAGTTGAAAATAAGGGTAGATTCTTCTAAAATAGGGGTGTTCTCACTAAATTGACATGAACGAGTATTATATTTAAAAAATGTGGTCAAGTAAGAAGTCGGAATAATCTGCGGGTATACATGAGGAGATGCATGAATATGAAAGTGGCGAAGATAGTTTGCAAAGACAGATCGGTGTTGCGTTCTATTCTCTCTGCCTACTTCTGCGAAGAAGCGATGTTGTAGTTAGTCTGTTGTTGCTTATGTTAGTTAATAATAACCAATAGTATAATTAATAATTTAATAGTTATTTTTACATTTGTTTTGATGAACGGTTATAATTGTATGATTAATGATGAATCTATAATGAAAACCGCAAATTATATCCCACTCACTATGTTCATTTCCTAAATTCTGGTGTAGCGTCACGTGTTATCGTGTGGTCTATTTCCTGCCCGTTAATATCAAATGCTATTCGCAAATTCAACATTAGGGATGCACGATTCAGTGGCTATTACGCCATGTTACCACTTAATCTGCATTAATCCGTAATTTGACGAACTTTGTTAAATATGCTGTAAAATACTAGCTCATTACCGAAACATTCATGAGCATATATGATGAGTTTAGTTTGGTAAGTAATTGAACGTTCCGAATTGCATTGTTAATGAATGATAACTTAATACATGAAAAATTATTATTTAGTGATGTGATTAATTCAGTCGAAAGTATTCAAAAGTTCGATAAATAATTCCATGACTGTATGAAATATCCAATAAATATAAAAATTATATTTTAAATCGTTCGTGAAAATTGATCGATGTGACTTGTTTTTTTTTATTGACACCTCAACATAGATGAAGAGAATTTGGAGGTTAAGGTATTAAAGAGCTTCTAATCTGTCATTGGCTGTTTTAAGTCATCACGTTACATACTACGTGACATTCATCATTTTTACTGTGATTGGCTACCACAAAACTCAAGTTTCGGAAATTATAGTTACGCTTCAAATTAAAAGACATAATGTGTGCGTTACAAATATTGGCGAAATTAGTCTTTACAAGTAGAAACCTTAGATGTCGCCGAAAAAGCATACATTGTGGTCATAAAATTTAACTTATTTTAACTACGTATATATATTGCCAAAAAATTAGCAAAAATACAATTTCAATAGAAACATAAACATAATTTCCAAAATTTGAGTAGTGTGGTTGTCTGTCATGGAATGCCAGAATATAAAATATTGAATGCCAATGTTAGATCGCCCTGTAAATGTCCATATTTCCACATTTTTCTTCATGCTTGCTGTCAATAAAAAATAATAGAATTTGTTAATTAGAATTAAGATAGCCTCAAAATATTGTATATGAAATAAAAAATATGTTTGTTAAAGTACCACATTGACCTGATAATAAACTTTCTTGTTTTTTGCAATATTGATCGATTACTGATTTTTCAAATGAAAAAATCGTCATTTTATCCGCTTACAGTTTTGGAATACGAGTATATGTTTTCATACAACCTCATTCCATTATATTTCAATGTACAAATATTTACGAATTTCGACTTATTGACAAACCATGTTTATTTGAGTTTGACTACAAATATTGTTATTTATTTACTAAGTTTATTCGATTATCCATAACTAATAATATTACGACATTAATATATCAAATATTTTGGTTGAATCAGTTTGACGTGCGGGGAAAGATAGCGTGAAGCCTCACGGTTTTGTGGTCTAACGTTGAATCCTCTAGGTAGCCACAATTCATTTTCAATCCTTCGAAATTGTTACTTTTAGGCAAATTTTTAAAAACAATTTTTTTTTTTACTTGTCATTTTTGTTATCCTTTGGATATTTTTTTTATCAAATTTATATTATCTTTATGTAAAATATCTATTTTTTTTTAAAGTAATAATGTACTGGTTATATCAGAAATATTTGTTAGTAACAATCTATTATCAAATGACAAAAAAAGTTTTGTATTTATGTACATATACATCAAATGTAAATGGCAAAGTTTTTATAATTTTAAGCATTCACGTGTACGGTGTACGTGCATTTTTTATAATTTTTTTACGTACGCCCCTTTCTTACGCCGAAAGATTAAAAATTAATGCATGAGTTGATTTTTATATTAATTTATTTTATTTAGGTACATTTCTTTCATTCCGCCAATATATTTTGTGTGTACGATTGTTGGAGAATTATTTTATAGAAATATAAAGTATTTCTTGCAAATATATCATATGAATAATTCTTTGAACCATTTGTTATCATTTAGTCTGGATTTTCATTCTAGACGACATCTAAATGATGATCGTTTGATATTAGAGTACATCGTCTTTATACGTCTGATATCCATACAGATGTCTGAAACAAATTTTCCAGACCAAACAAAAACAAATGTTTGAAATGGAAAATTTGTTCCAGGATGATTGTGAACCAGACAATCATTCACCTGTCTGAGTAAAATTTTCCAGACTTACTTGAAACGAATGTTTCAGAGAATAGTAAGCTGATATATTTTTTAATGTTATTATTAAATTTCGAACTAACCACCGCGGCGTTTCTCCAAAGGGGTAGGCAAAGAAATTAGAGCACCTTACCAATCTGTCATCGCAAACAATCTTCGCCTCTTTCATTCCACATTCATGAATCACCTCATAGAAATAAAGGTATATATTAAATGTTAAAATAAGAATTGATTTTTCGAGTCTACCGAATTGTATTTTTTTCTTAAAAAAACTCATAGAAATAAAATTTGTGACAATTGTTTCACCTTGTTTAAAGCATTTCCAACAAATTCCTCCTAGATGCCCACCAATCATTTCGACTTCTGACCTGACCGCTTTCAAGTATTTGAACTTACTGGATCATGTCAAATTTTCTTTAAAATTGCAAACAAGGATTTTGCTAAAACTTTTAATTTAATTTTTACTACTAACGACATGACCTAACTTTATGTTTTTAATTTCCTTATTTTTAAAAAAAATCATCATTTCTTTATCTATTTCAACAGTTTTCATTATAATATGACACTGCATCACATCGGGGCTGATGATAATTTTGAGCAAAAAGTTATCTTCCATTCAACTTTCTCAATTGTTTTTCTTTGAGCTCAACTTAGATTTAATTAAAAAGTTTGCGGATGGAAGTACGTTACGTGGAATATGAATAAAAGTCATTTACAAAGGACTTAACATAACAATGGGATGCATTCAGGATATCGCACTGCTGCAGGATATTTTGTATGCATACCTACCTACTATATACGAGAATAACCGTTCAAATAAATAGGAATTTAAATATTTCATTTTTTAATTAAATTAACCGTAAAGAAACACAATTGATTTGTTTTAACATAAACATTACAAGGATATAATTTTTATTGTAAACGATTATGAATACATAGTACATTAATTCTGAAATATATTTATTATGATTATTATTTAAAAATGAAGATATAAAAAAGGAATACAAGGCTGAACCTTTTGAAAAGATAAAAAATAGTTCTTCAAGATGGTGTGAACATGTAGAGTGAATAGATAACGAGAGAATGACCAAGAAAGTACATGTGGCAAATATATGCGGGATAACAGAACGAGGATGGCCGAAATAGATTTGGCACGATCAATTAGAATCCAAAATCTGGTGGTATCAAAAGTCTGCGTAATCGGAGGACATGTGTGATAAGATGTATGGATGTGAAGGCAGCGAGGAGTGTATGTCAGGACAGAAAAGTGTGGCGTTCTATCCTCTCTGCCTTCCCCTGCGGGCCAACGGCGTGATGGCAGTAGCAGTAGTAGTCGCACATTCTATTTATTTATTAAAGTCCTATTGCTTAAAGCATATCGGCATATCTTCTAACAAACAATAACAGACTAGCGAAACTGACTACTGGTCAAATATTAACACCTTAACGAAGAAGGAGAAGAATATTAAAGTTTGGGTACTAACAGAGCTATGGAACTGTCATGGGCTGGAGTCAAGACAGTCGTTATACTGGCATGCAATTTTTTCTCCTTTTAGTTAACTATTTGGTCAACAGATTTTTAGCGGAGGACTGATCACCTTTTGAGGACTGATCACCTTTTATTTATGTTTTAACGATCAAGATATCACTGCATCATATAAATCTAAGATTAGTCACGGTCCAATTTAGATCCCACCCACTCTTTTCAAACATTATAGTCCTAATCTATTTTAACAAACATTCCTAATCTATTAAAACAACAGGTCTAACCTGCACTTAGTGCAGGTTAGACCTCGGCCTTGAGTGCATGTTCTGTAATCATTAGTTCATGTTGGTCCTCACTTAAACCAGAAACTCATCTCATTAATATTTTGTGTAGTTGTGCTATAGTAGTGACGTGTAGAATTGTTAACATGTTCGTGAAGTAATTGTCCTGACGGAGAGACGGGGATGTCTTAAAACCGATAGACTCAAAACTCGGTGAGTGGTCATACACTAATATAGCTAAAAACAACATAAAAAAGTTAAAGTGTTTTTTTTTTTAAATTTTCTATTTAGGCTAGTTACTTGATGAGGATCTTCTCTTCGTAACTGTTAAATATGAATACAATTTAAATTAATTTACAAGGGTATTCCATTTTTTCATTAGTATTTTGAAGTGTATTGCACTGATTACCATATTTTGTAAGTTAAACGTAAGTAGGTACGTTTAAATTATACTAGACGAAGTTATCTGATTATTCACACCACTATTTAGACAAAAGACGAGATAGAAGACCGTGGAATAAATTAGAATATTCCTGTGAATTTCTCGAGCAAGACTCAAGTAAGAGCAACCGTCTGCTAAATTGCGATCTAGATATCATATTTAGTTATTATAATTTATTAAATATATATCTATTTATTTTTGTGTTTTTTTTTGTAATTGACTCTCTCGCTCCACAAACCATAAATGAATGTATTATAAATATTTATTTGTCATCCATTTATTCCACATTGACAAATCATTTGTAGCACTGATTTTGATATTTTTATTCTTATTTTAATAGCATTCTCTTCAATTATCTATCGTTATTTTTAATACAACATTAAACTTAAAAATGCAATCTAAATCAATGTGCCTTTTTTGGTTTTCTCGTGCCGAGGGCACATTTACGGAATTATAAACTATGTAAAAGATTATTGTTTATGACACGCAATCCAATACGACATAGATAAATAATGCGATCTATTTCAAAGCTACCCACCTCTATTATTCATATTTGAATAGCTCTTTTTTTTTTACTTAGTTTCGTTATTTTAATAACTATATGTACCATATAATGGAAGCTAGTTGTACAACTTTATTGTATACTAATCAAAGTTCTTTAAAACTAAAAAGGTATGCGTTAGGTTTTGTTTTGTTCACATTTATGGAATACATTTAATGGAAACGTGAATCGAACCATAATGAACATGAACTAAGAGCAAAAACAAAGAGACAAATCAGATATTCCTTTTGGTCAAAATAACTATGATTAATATTAATCATTAGCCCTGTATAAAAGAGGAATTCATAATTTTATAAAAGATGTGGATAGATTTGACATACATCGCATTATTTAACCATATTTGATTTGATTGTTTGTCATAAACAATACTCTTTTCACATGATTTTATAATTGAGAATTATAAAATATACCCTCAATACGGAAAACTCAGTGAAGGCCTATTATTTTTAATTTTAATATGTAATAACATCTATAAAAAAAATAAAACCATCAATGATCCTACTAATAATCGTCAATTTACCCTCTTTTAACATACTGCATCAGCTATAACCGTTTTAGTATGTCTTAGGTCCATAGATAATACAATAATCCAGCTAATGGAATGGATGTATTTTTCTGAAGATTTATTTTATTAATTTCCTTAAGTAACAATTCAATGTTAAAATATAAATAAGTTGGAAAATTGAATCAATTTTTCAGGTTTGTTTTGTCACATAACAAATACTTTGGAACTAAGCCAGTTCAATCCTGTGACTGAAAATAATCTCCAAGAAATATAGAGGTATCTCGAGGATATATCGTATATACGAAATACAGTACTTTGCCGTGTGAACAGGATCACAGTAACTTTTCAGTGCAATTAATTTTAATGTTATTCCGAATGTTTCAAATTTTATATACGAGTTCATGGTAAGCCATTTTTTTAAATTGATAATAGAACAAAATCAGGGGTTTAACTATCTAACTAAAAAATTCTGAGATTATTCCATAAAAAAAAACTATCAACAACTAGAAAAAGGGTTTCTTTTTTTGGCTACACGATTGGGATAGTATTCATTATTTTTTTCGGTTAAAAATTCGTTCAAACATGAGCCTTTATATGACATTTCTTTTACGCTTGAATTTTGGATGTTCATTGTCAAATTTATAAGAAGCTGAAAATGTGCAATACTCAAACGAATTTTTGAAAGAAAATTAAAAGGAAATGGCACTGATAATATGATATTACACTGTATATTGCATGTAGTGTATGGTTGTTGGAATCCGACATTTAATCTAAGATTAAAAGAGATTATCTAAGAGATTTTGCAGGTAAATTACGTCCGCCTCCATAGTGTAGGGATCGCACTTGTCTCAAGTACTGAAGTTTCCTGGTTTATTCGCAGAAGGTCAAAATAAATGATGGAGTTTTTTCACTATAATATGAATTCATTATTACCCTGAACTGATACCTAATACGTCGGACTAATGTGTATATATTTATATAATCAAAAATCAACTTGAAGTTTCGTAAATTTGGTGTATTTCCCTGTCCACCATTCGGTGCGGAAAAGGGTGTAAAATTTTATTTTTATTTAGTTTAGTCTATAAATTAGTTTTTTTTTCTAGAAGTAGCTTCAACATATATTTAAAAAAATCTTTCCTCGCATGAAAAGATTATCAAATTTTATAGAAAGGTTATTCAATTATTATTAGTAAAAATATGTTGAACTTATCACTTATCACCGATGTGAAAGTTGGTTGTGAATTTATGCTCTTTCGTGTAGTCAACTACTCTCTATTCTGAATAAGTACCTACCTACCATCCTTTATTTGATTTCCGACTTTGTAAATATTAAATAATCTTTCTTCGACTTATATTGGAAGTATTAGAGTTACAAGTTTTATTAATTTTATTTGTAAGTACAACTGCTATTAAAAGTAGTATTAACCAATAAAATTTTATGCTTTGAATATTGAAAGCATTAACTTTGTGGATCATATTTATTACTAATATTAGTAATAAATAAACCCTGAAGAGGGCAACAGGTTGTTGCCGAAACAAATTGGTTACTAAAAATGTGAGTGGATCAGAACACAAAGTATTTTTATTTCTCGAAATAATATACTAAAATTTTATATTAAAAATAAAAATATTTGTATTTATAATTTTGAAGTCACGAAGTGAATGCCAAATAAATAATAATATTTAAAAAAAAATTACAGATGAATTAATGAAAAATAATAAATAACAATCTTTTTATCATTCGTCGTTTTTTCGTGTAATACCACTTTGCATTTCACAAAATAAACGATGAATAATTAGGAAAGCGTTAAAATATATTTACCACAAAATTAACAATGGTTTTTATATAAAAAGTATGATAACACTTTTTTTTTTAAATAAATAAATAGATACTAAATTTACTACTTTACTAAATTCCATTAGTTTAAATCCTAAAAAAGATTTATGATTCAACTGAATTTGCTTTTTTATATAGTTTTTCATCTAGGAATGCATTTTGAAACTTTAAAGGACAACTCTCAAAAGTTTAGTGATCACCTTGCCTTTCATGTAACAATCAAAATATCACTGCGTCAATATGATGCTGTGCCTTATGCACCATTAGTTAGAAAAAGCACCAAGGGTTAGAAGAAAAATAAAAATTTCATCAATATAAAGCAAATATGTAATAGCTCTGATTTAATTAATTGATTAAAATGAATACATTATATATTTATTTAAATAAATTAATAAGAAGAAGAAGAAGGGAAGAGCGAGTTTGGATCGAGTGGTGAGGATAGCAGCACAAGAGGTAGCAGACCCTAAGGAAGACCACCTAAACGATGGAGAGATAGCTGGTTTTCCACCTCCCAGGAGCGGACCGGAGAGTGACAGGACATAGTCCTAAATAAAGAGGAAGAAGAAGAAGAAAAAGATGAAAAAAAATATTAATAAATGTCTCACAAAAAAGTGGTATATAATTATGTGCCCGCGTGACCCATTTACCCTTTCCGTTAAGGGTTTGATGGTGGAGATTTGGTTAGATTGGATTTATTTCATCAAAGTTGAGTGTAGCCCATTGACTGCTGCAGACGAACGGCTCGAGGCGAATCCGCAAGTCAACACACATACACCACGAGGCGGCTTCGGGTCGTGACTTTCTCGGATTAATATCTAAACATGAACAAATACTCTCTTGGCAATACTTTCACGTCAAGAAATTACAACAAACATTATCCTTTATTTTATATTATAATAAAAATAAATTTGATGTTTTTTATCGATGTTTTATTGAATAATATTAACAAAGAATCTAAAGATCAAATCGCTCACTCCTTTCAACAACGTCAAATATATAAATTCGTCAATTTTTAGGTGTGCATGTTTTTCAAATGCCCAGAAAATATACTTTAATATATCCCAGCAAAAGCGGCATATTTTTAACTTAATATTTACCCGCTACAGGGCAGAAAGTGTTGTTTTTGCATTTCGAAGAAAAGGTATTGTTTAATTATTTTTTTGAATATACTAAATATTTTTCAAATGGAGAAAAAATCTTCAGGTTTTACCTAAAAAGATCTGATGCACAGAAAAAAATCAATCAGTGGGTTGATATTTATTTTTAAAACATTGTATTCTATTTTTAATCTTTAAAAACGTTCTCCTGAAAATAAGGTTTTTTTGATATATGACGTTGTTGAAAGGAATGAGAGATATGGAGAAAAAAATAATATAAGTTTTGATTGGTAAATAACACTTTACCACACATTCTTTAGATACGTTGTGTAATGTGTTTAGATGCTTTCCGTATCGTTTACAAATACCGTATAAAACAGTGGAATTAACCAATAAAATTAAAAATTTACACATTTTATCACAGAGTGATTGCCAAACTAATAAATGAAATTAAAAATAATATTTGTGAAATTCTTTTAATTTCTCTATTCTTTGAAATTATTTTTATTCCCTTATCTTATTTTTATAGTGTATGGGACATTTGATCACATTAAAGTAACGTTATTTTTTTTATCGTTAAATACATGAAGGCATGGCGATCAGCTCTGCGCTTCTTGTACCAGCCCGGGATGATATTGAGTGAATATAAGAGTGAAAATCACCCGTATTTATTTTGACTCCCTTGGGAATCAAACTCGGAAGCTCCAATACGGTAGCCAAACGCGCTGACCAGTACGTTATGGATTTGGATGAAAATTAACACTTCTTATAAACCATTTTTGTGTATATTGATAAAAACACGACTACTTTTGAGATCAATAGTAAGAAAACATAGATCGTATAAAATATGAAATTTTGTATACTAAAAATGAATTGTAGAAATTGGTGAAGTGTAAAAAAAAATATTTTAAATGTGGGTGATAATACATACACGGATATACTTGAAATTAAGTATTTTTTTACTCCTTTTTGTCATCAAGGGGTAAGATAAGATTATGTAAGGTCTAATAAAACCACTGCGAGTTTGAATAATAATTTCATTAGCTTCACAATCTTAAAGTGGAATACATCTAACCCATTTTACTGAAAGTCCTGAGAAACTAAGTTAGGTTTTTTTAAATCTCACTGAAAAACTTATCTTAAGTCTGTAGTGGCGTATGATAATTAATAAATGTCAGGATAAGTTACCCTAAGGAGGCGTTATAATTCTGGTAAAGTAATTCAATTGCCCCAGAAACTTCCCTTTTCCGGTAGACACCCGACTGGGCTCCCCACACGTTTCCGCTTCCGGAGACATTTCAGCATCTGTGTACCTGTAGGCACTGTGCCACCGGAAATAAGGTACATGTTCCTTATTTAAACTTGTTTATAAGGGTTAATTTGAATTACGAAGTGGATTACTTAAGCATTTCGGTGAACCGAAATTCTATAGACGAGAGATAAACCATCTGCATTTTAAACATCGTTTCGCGACGTTGAGGAAATTAACCTTTAACTGGTATTCATGAAAACACGGTATACAGCGTCTAGCAGACGTCGGCTCTCATAATTACCTAAAACCTTTAAACACCATGAATTAAAAAAATTTCAAAATATTTCTGTTTTTACAAATAACTACACCTATATTTGAGTAAGTAAAAAATTGAGAATACAAAAGGTGCTCCATTAAAAACGTTATTTTTTGAAAGCATTTTTTCTGCATTAAAAAAATTATGTCAATATTTGTAGTTGATAAGAAAAACTCTATTTATTAAGCAAAACGTATATTTTGATGTTACAAATGCCATATTTATCATATGTTTTGACGTAACATACTCGAAACTATTTTATAATAATATAGAACAATTCCCGTAAAATATATTTTACGTCTGTAAATATATTCCCGTAAAATATATATATCTTTTAATCTGTAAACCAATACAATAGTTTTCATGCAACCCTTTTAATCAACTTATCACTTCACTTATCTTCTCAGCTTATTATTTATGAAACAATTGTCGATGCTTTACACTTATGTGCACAATGTATTACAATTATAAAGCAGAATAATAGATAATTATTCACAGAAAATTATACATCAATGTTTCGATGCGTCTGTCAGACGCCGTATATCATTAAAGGGTTAACATTGAAGATTTTTGCTCGAGTAATTTTACTTTAATTATGTTAATGTATATTGTGTAAACGTTCAAGGAATCGTTTTTGATTTTTAAAGTTATAACATAAAAAATAATGATATTCAAAAGGTTTTACTAGAAGCAATATGTATAATAAGGGTATAAAACTCAGAAAGAATATTTTAATTTGCAAAAACAAAAATAAAAACAAGAAAAACTTAAATGAGAAGGATTTTTCGTGAATAAAAATGTTAAATTACCGTATTTATGCACTATACAAATTTTGACTTAAACAAAACAATAAAACAAAATCTATGAATATTAACGTTGATTTGTTACTTCCAGAAAGGCATTTAAAAAATATAAACGTTCATTCGATTTCATTTTCTATTCAATTTTACTTGCGGATATGTTTTAAAAAATATATTAAACTTAATAATATAATCTCGAAATAAAAACAATTCATCCACAATCGGGAACAATGGTTTCCCAATTTCAACAAATATCCAACCCAAGTTTAATAAATAAATCAATTTCTTGCATAGTTTCAATTATATTAAACTGATTCCGAACTTAAATGCAAAGCTCGTGATGATTTGACAAAGATCATGAATATTTGAGAAAAAAACTTTATTCGTGGATCGATGATGAATTTATATGAAAATAGTCATATTTTTACACAGTAGAATACAATCGAAACCCACCGAATTAAATAAAAATGATAAAGTTTAAACATCTGTTTTTTATTGATTCTGAGTCAATCGTGCATTTTTTTATTTGGTTTTAATTTAAAGGAATAAAATGACAGTTTAAAAATACAAATAAAGTATTTGGATATCATGACCACTTTTTTGAGAAAATCAATGTAAAGAAGACAAGATTCAAAAATTACAAATAATTACATCTACAGATATAAATACACACTGTTATTTATACTTGTTGATATATTTTCACCCGTTAATGAGAATATATGTAGTTCTTCTAGAACAAATAAATAAAATTGTTTAATTTTTATATTTTAATCTAAATTACACTGAGAAAAATTCAAATGAATTAAAGAGAGTTCGAAAATGTATTAAAGAGCAACTTTTTGATTTAATTTATAAATCAATTGAACAAAATCCTCAGTTTTTTTAATATTAAATTACCTTATTTTAAAATTACGTGCAAATAATATAAATGCATTTAATGACACTATTATAAATATTTGTTTGTTTACTGAGTGTCAATATTAGCCTAGTTACACGGATTATGAACCAATTTATTTCATTTACCGTTAATATCCTGCCCTAATACATATTAGTCCAGGGATTAAAAGGGTTGTACGTTTACCCTGAGAGCTGTATTTTCAGTACCAAGTGGAGAGAGTAAATAAGAGAGGCTTCAGTGTGATGCACTGCCTGGCTGAAGTCTTTATCTTTTCAAATTGCTCTTCGAATGGAAGACGTTGGGAAAGCTTTGTCGGTATTTCAGACATCTCTCAACTCTTAAATTTTTATTTAAGGGATGTTTAACTGACAAATGAGCTTTTCGTACGAGAATTTTTAAGTTTTTAATACTGTCTTAAGACAAACGTTTCGCTAAGTAGAGAAGATTGAACTCAATAAAATTTTCCAATTTTTGTGGTGGAATAAAGTAAATTAGTGTAATTGAGTGTTGTTGATTGAAAACTTTTCAAATATTTTTTACTAGTATATTGTACATTTGTATTTATTTATTTTTTGAGCTGAATTGTAATTAAATATCTGAAGTTCAATCACAATAATTCTCTGCCATGTCTAAAATTGAAAGAAAAACTTTTTAATAAAATCACATTATAAAATTTAAATCTATTCAAAATATCACGATTTTTTAAAAATTGTACCATCTTAAAAATATATGTAGCATTTAAAAAAATCACAATTTAAATTTTACTTTTATGTCTTTGAGTGGGGAACGTGGAACGGAAAACGTGGTAGTATCAACAATAAAGCAGTATTTTATTTTTAATATCCATTCATGAGTCAAGTAACATTTTGGTGACATAACTACTGTAATTATGTCATACAAAAAATATTTCCATACCTTTTTACTTACATAAAAATCATTCGAAATAATGCTTTTATGTACACATGACGAGGATGACATGTAACAATAAAATAAACATTAAAAAAACCGACTACGACATGGTTCATGTAATAAATACCCAGGACAATAGACAGCAGCAAAATAGTGATTCTGTAAAACATAAAAGCTTTTGTTTCACGTTATGACATGAGGTTGATAAGCTGAATTCATTAGAATTTTCCCAAGCCTTGTGTATGAAATTTAAAAAATCAACCTTTTTTACCCAACTGGACCTTAAAGGGGATTCAAAATCACTTAAAACGATGTTTCACTAGATAACTTGATAATTATTCAATCGATTTGATTCATTCTATTTATAATCATTATTAAAATTCTAAGAAACGGTTTGGAATTTTTCGGTATAAAATATTCAAATAACGTGGTTTCACAATTTATTGTTTTGATAAATACTGCCGTAAACTCCTCTCAAATTCATTGATTCGTAATCCAATGGTCAAATGGTTCATGTACCGTGTGTTATTTATGTTCACCCGAGGCAAATCATTTATTTCACTCTAACTTCTATGTGAAAGCAAGACAGCAATTATGGACTGATTTTTTTTTCATTTACACCATCATTCGTATGCGAACGATGGTGTAAATGAAAAAAAATCAAAAAGTCAATCTGTGTACCTGCTCTATTTTAAATCCTTTTGCTCTATTTTGCTCTATATTATTGCTCTTTTTTACTCTATTTTAAATCTTCCTTTTAGAGCGTGCGTAATTTAAATATACTTTTTATGAGAAATGTTATTTTTAAAATATATTTTTATAACATTTTTTGGTGACTGTCAAGCAATAAAATTGAAAGTTGTATGCTACAAACCTATTAAAAAATATTTCCAATTTAATTTTGTGTATATAAATTGGAGGTATTATCAACCTAATAATATGATAAAATATGTTTTAAATGGAGACACGTATCATGATCATTTTAACTAAAATAGTTCATCAGCAGTAAGCTCCGAATCTTACTGATTCACTTTTAGAAAAATATTTATTTCCATAGATTTGGGTGTAAGTGATGTATTTTTTTTACTCTCTTATTATCTTGAATACTGATAAAACCAACAAGTTTCTATATACAGGCTTTGGGTGGTATTCTTTATGAGCAAAAAAAACTTTTACCAAATATTTATTCTAAATTAACATACATCGAAACTCTGATAAAACTATGTTTTGCTCAACAAATCGTCGGACAGGAAATTTGCTATAGATAAGAAAAATATTATGAAAAAGATATATTTTCTGAAAAAAAAATGATATGGTATTGAATTTGTATTGTTTTCTGTGTCATTTTGATACAACTTCTATATGCAATATACAAAATTCGTAATACAAAAAAAGGTTTTTGAAAGGTTCTCATTTCCCATGAGGGAAAATCTTGATACATTGTTAAGGAAAAGGAATAAAAGCTCAAACAGAACGCTATACTGCTTATTAAATTGTATTGCTGAATATATATATCTTCTTTTGAATATAAAAATATGAAGTCTTAAAATTGTAGCTGATGGGTTTAAAATTATAGTATAAATGATTTTATTATTAAACAGTTTAAAAAAATGTTCGGTACAATTCTCCGGTTTTATTAAAATATCAAACACGTCAGGTGATTTAATACTGTATAATTACAGTGTATTTAAAACACTCTCCTAACCATCCACAGTGGATTTAAATCGAAACGTCAATAAAAATCGAACTTTTACAATGAATAAAAAATGGAGCCCTTTTTTGTTCACATAATTTACAATTACTTTGCACCACCTTAGCTATACATTAATTGTTTTGTGTTCTTTGTAAGTATTATTTCTCCCCTAAAAAGCTTTTTTTTAAGTTATTTAAACTGTACAGTATTTTTTTTATAAATACCCTTTTAGTCGCCTTAATCGCAATGACAAATATATAAACTTTTTAAAGAAATGTTATCAGAAAAATGTGATTATTTTCAAGTAATTTTTTAGTACATATGTTTTTTTTATGTAGATAATAAAAACTTATTTAAAATAAAATGAGTTGAATTGTTATACAAAATATGAAATCGCTCAATTTTAAAAGAAATTTAAAAAGTTTTTAAATAGTTTTGGAGTCGACTACTATATTATGTTAATTTTCATCCAAAGAATAGTTTGGTATGTAAAGCGAGTTTAACTTAGTTATTATCGAGTTATAAAGTGGCTTTAAACATAAAAATCTAAAGAAAAGTGTAAATTGAAACATACGATTGCATTTTTTTTCAAAAGTAAATACAAATAATCATTGTTCTTGGCTATACAATGGGACCAGATAATTTATTTGAATTATTATATATTTTTTTTGACGTCGCTGAGACAAAGTATGAACAAAATTTTCTACCAATTTATGTTAAGATACATTACATTTGAACAAAGATGAAGAAAATGTGTGTAAAGTGATCACTCAACCAAGCCTATAACGATTGTAAAGCCAACAAATGCCCAGACTACCATATTCTTCTTCGTCTATGTTGAGATGTCAAAAATGTAAGCAAATCCCAAGTGGAGATGATTCATAATTGTGAAAATATATTTGGACATACTCAAAGTTATTAAAATATTAATTTAACTGAAATAATTCCATTCAGATTTTTTTTCCATAGTAAATTCAAAGCCATTTATTTTTTTTAATTTTATGTTAAATTGCCGAGTTTAACATTTTTTCCTTAAAAACAGGATTTCCTCAAATAATTAATTCTGCAAATTTTAACATATAGATGAAGGCGTGTTTCAGAATTATAAAAGCAGGTATCTTGTAAGAATTAAAGATTAGTACAAAATTTGATAATTCGTGTACATTTTAGCCAAAATTTTATCTTCAAATTCTTCGAGCAGCTGAAACTGAAATGCTTTCAGAATACAGAAGGCAGTGGTAACGCTGCGAAATGGGATAAAATTCACGTTTATTACTCGACTGTTAACATTTTGCTTCGAGCGATATTCTGACAGCGTATACGCTACATTTCCAAACGAAATAGAGGAAATTATACTAAGAAAAAGAAAATGAAGATGTTTCTTGACAGCGTCGTCTCAGAAAGGAAGAACAGCATCTAAACAACGATAAAAGGGCGATAAAGTTAGCTTGTTGTTAAACATTCACTACTAAAAGGAAATCTCTACTTGTCTACATCTGTTATTTCTACCCCAATTGTATAATTACTACTCCAAGTATGGAAATAATGCTATTAGATGTTGTAGGTAAAATTTGAGCTAAATATGTTTCTAAAACAAATGAAAATCATATATTTATCTGAATGCTTTCATAGGTTAATAATTATGTTTACTTACTGATTTCACAATAAATACAAAAAATAAAACTCAATAAACTAAACCACAAATAGAAGTGTTGATAAATAAAGTGCATTTGTGTTTAACGAAATAAAATTATATTCAAACTCAACATTCAACATTTATTTCGTAAATATCAGCGATTATCAAACATTATTGTGTCATGTGTTAAAATTAAAATCAATATCAGTATTTAATATTTGATGAAAACATTATAATATGCGGTATTCTACAGTGATGTTAAGTGTATTAAAAACACATGTCACGTTATAGAATAGTCAATGCTATTAAATTTTAGTTTTATGAAGAAAAGTCAATACTCTTCACAAATTTTTGTTACATGAAGAATAGTCGATGCTATTCACAAATTTTAGTTTTAAGCCGAAATTTTGTTTACTAATAATTCAGTAAAATAAATTGGAAATGGTTTTGTTAGCTCCTTAGCTTCTTTAAATACAGAAAACAGTTTAATTGTTTTTTTTTTTAACAGAACCAATTAAAATCTTTTTTGGTATTCCAAATTTTATAAGAGTATCGTCTAAGTAAAAAAAATACCCTTACTCGGTAACATAATGATCTCAATTACACGAAAATAATCAATTCTTTTGTAGTTGCTTAATCAAACATGTTTTTATAAGTAACGTGTTTTATAATGAACGAAAAAAACTATCAACAAAACTTACGACTTATTTATAAAACACGCGACGTTGACTCTTGTAATGGAATTTCTTAGAATATTTTTTCTCATATTCTTATTAAAATTCTGATTGAAGGATAAAAAATCATTCAAGGATTAAATAAAATGCATAAAATATTTTATTTGTTATATTATAAATGTCCAAGATTCGATTTTTCTTAGTCTCTAAGACATGATACGTTTTCCAGATCTGACCCAGAATCTCACCCTCCTACGTGGTACTTTGAATTACGCAAACAGAGATTAGCTTTCGATTCAAGACCGGAAACGTATTAAGGGTCTGTAATTGAATCGAGCATCGTCGGATGTCTTATTAGTTTTAATTGGTACCCATCCACCGGTAAAAGGAGGTAAATCTTTTCCCGCCGAGCAAAGGAGAAACAATTTGTAACTTATATTTTTGAGATGAACTCTTTTTAAGCGTTTCTTTTTCAAAGCCGAGTAATGATGTGAAAGGTTAGCTTTTTCAGGACAATTATTTTCTTTTATTTCAATTAATTTTTTGTTTCAAATATACTTCTGACTTTGAAGTATACTTTTTATTGAATTTGTTTATTATTATAATATTAGTTTTACAAAAAAGAGTGATATAATAAAACACTTCATTTAAACTTTTTGTATGTAATCACATAATTGCTAATTTTTTTTTGGTTTTTGGATTTTAAATAACACTTTTTTAAAGCAAATACAAATTTTAGGTTTTCATTATTCTCTGCGTCTCTATTTTCTCGTTTCAGAATTGTCCTGTTTTAAAATTTCTCTTAATCTCACCTGAAATAATCGATTTTTCCTCTAAACTGCATAATAAAAAATATCTCTTTTTATGTTTTTTAATATTTTTCTCTGTGATATACATAAATGACTGTAGACAATTTTTTTACATACATTTTCCACCAACTCGATTTCAGATGTTACCAATGAGGATTAAACGATTTAAATAGTTAAAGTACAAGCAAAGTCATTTTTACTTTTCGAATATTTTTTGTCGATACTTTTTGGCACTTTGTGCGAAGAATTAACCATCTGTGATGACTTTCAAGAAACGTCCGGAACATTATTATCGATCCTTGAAATCCTAACAATCGATTATCATTTTTCAACTGTTTGCTTTTATTCCCCCCTCAATTTCTAAACCTGATCGTATTTTTTTTCCCTTCTTTGTTTTCATAAATTTACAGATTAATCTGTGTACAATGTTGTTAAATTTAAACATATTCATTGATGCTGCGATCAATTGAAAATAACGTTTTTCTCCGTTTATCTTTATGTAGAAGCACTATCTGTCATCTTATTTGAAACGGCTGTAAAAAGTTTAAATTTGGGCCAGTATCACAATTCTTGCTTGATTGGAAAATAATGCATCATAATATAAGGACAATATTTGGTTCCAACTGATTTTTTTTTATTATTTTAAAATTTAATCACTTGTATAATACTATTTTTTGAGTTTTATTCCATTACACATTACGTGTTTTGAAAATTACATGTTTTGAAATAAAATTCAATAAGTGGTATAGTGCAAATGTTTAATTTTTAAATAATCAACATGTTTTTCCACAAAGTAAATGCCGAATCAAAAGATTTTATTATTATTTTTCTATATTTTTGATCAAATATTGATCAATCATTTTATAAATTACTTTTTACAGTAGCATTTTTACTCCCAGACGCAAAGATAGGCAATCTTTAGTCTATAAATTGTTAAAAACATGCTTTTAAAATACTTAACGCATTTTAAGGTAAAAAATTCGTAAACATAATTAGATTAATGTAGGTAGGACATATTAAATGGATTACCGTAGTCACCATAAAACTGTTTATTCCGTTCATTAAGGGCGAGGCAATCTTCTGAGAATACCGGCAATAAATAGGGGTAATGAGCTATCTTGCCAATGATATATTGAGCCCTTTAGCGCTTCAGGATTTGGTGTAAAAGCTCCAAATTATCTAAAGAAGCAACAGCTATAATCTGGCTATTGATTTTCTCAGCGGAATGCAAATCACACTGACCGAAAACCATTATTAATTACGAAAATAAATTAATCTTTGCAAATAAAAATGTAAATGTTAGTCTGTTCAATATCTGAAATCTACTTAAGTTATTCACCGATTGCTTTGCAATTTTTAAACAAGGTCGCATTTAAATATTTTCGTGTTTTTCACGTATATATAAATAAAAATTAACTGTTGTAGATGACAGGTTTCTTTTTTGAAAAACAGTTAATTTTTTACCATAGTGGCAGTGCCAACTGTTGAATGTAACAGAGACACATCACATCATCAAAAAAGTTACGTAAAAATAGCATACTCAGAACTTAAAATCTTTCATGCATGCCCCTTGACAGCTGATGTCACTTTTAAAATAAATTAATTTTAAAAATCACGTCAAAACACGTCTTTTGTTGTTTTTTGAAATGTATTTTTTTTAAATAGTAAACATTATTAGTATAAAAATGGTTCACGTTATTCACAATGTTTTGAGTGTTTACAAATCTCTATTCGCAAATCTGAGTTTGCCCACCATCTCAACATAGATGAAGAAGAAAATTAAAACCTGAATGTTTACAGTGCTACGACTTGTAATGGCTGGTTTAAGTGATCACTTTAGTGTGGTTATCAATCATGAATAACATGGTGAATGTTGCACGTGTATCAGAGTGATCACTTAAACCAGCCTATGATAGGTCGTAAACTCTGTAAATACTCAGACATTCATATTCTCTTCGTTCATTACTGAGATAACAGTGTTTGATGTTAATTACAGTTTTAGTAAGAAAAGCTCTACTCGAATTAAATGGTTTGATGTATTCCACCACATTCCGTTTGATGAATATTTATTAGAAACTTGTACGTTATAGTTAACTACACAAACTTTGTTCGAGTAAAGAAAAATAAGAATGAAAATAAATTGAAATAATTTTCATTAAATATTGCCTCAAGGGTGCTCGCTGTGATTAAATTAAAGAAAATTAATATTATTGAAATAGAAAAATTACAAACGCGTTTTTTTTCTTCTTAAGTTCATCTCAGTCTTGTTGTTTCTATTGTTATTGCTATTGAAAGAGAATTTCGTACCATTTGATCTACAATTTGCATGTTTCGATATGTGAAACGAATGAGTGAGAAAATTGCAGTAAAACGAATTTATGGAGCGAATGTAGTTCACAAGAAGAGCAGAAGAATACTGAAGAAAACTTGGCATGATCAGGTTTGTCAAATACTTACACTTCACATAAGTGGCTGGGTCAGGTGTCGAAATAATCGGCGGGTGTGTACGAAGAGACGCATGAAGAATGTTTGAAAAGACAGAGTGGTATGGTGTTCTATTCTCTCTGCCTACCCCTGCGATGAAGTAGCGTAATGTTTAGTTAGTTAGTTAGATACTTGATAGTAAGATGATTTCACTCGAGGTACCTAATGTGCTGATAGAGACTTTTACCTTTTTTACAGCTTTTCTTAAATAAAATACAATACTTTGGAGCTGAAATGTCCATTGATTTGTACAGAAGCAGATATCGCTCACTCCTTTCAAGAACGTCATAAATCAAAAAACTTGATCATGCAGGAGAACGTTTTTAAGGTTTAAAAATATAATACAATGTATTTAAAATAAATATCAAGCCACTTATTGAACTTTTTACTGTACGACAGATCTTTTTAGGTAAAACCTGAAGGTTTTTTCTCCATTTGAAAAATATTTAGTATATTTTACCAAATAATTAAACAATACATTTTCTTCAAAACACAAAAACAACACTTTCTGCCTTGTAGCGGGTAAATATTAAGTTAAAAATATGCCTCTTTTGCTTTTGCTCTTCTGGGCATTCCGAAAATATGCACAACTGGAAATTGACGATTTTTGATTTATGACGTTCTTGAAAGGCATGAGCGATATACTTTATACTCTACCGTTTCAGGAAAGCTTATCTTAACCTGTGCAATTCGTGAAGTAGTAGAATTATGTGACTGAATTTAAAAATGCATCGGTTTGCAATTCTAAATTCCCTAGCCGTTGCTTCCACTCTCCTTATCCTCTTCTCAACTCGTAAAACTTAGTTTTTCTCTTCCCTTCCATTTGTCGTATAGGGTGTATTTTATACTCAGCTTACTGAATCTAGAGCGCAGGACAGTTAACTTTACGTTCATTTTTTTCTAGCCCTTATCTGCATCCAATAATATTTAAGGCATTTCATTGTATAGATTCTTAATTGTTAAGTCCATTAACGAAAGGCGAACAGTCCTGCGTTTTTTGTATGAGTCCAATTTATGATCTCCTGTGTTGTGCCTAAGTATGCTTACCTAAGTGGACTTACCCTGCGGTAGCGGATAAACAATTGACTATCAAATAAACATAACGGCAATTTGATATAATTTCGAGCGAATAGGATCTGAAGAAATATAATATTTCATTGATAGATAGTTGTAAGAAGTTTTATGATTTATTTGTATAAAACCTAAGCACAACTGTCGCGTTACAAATCTTTTTTTGTTGTTGAGTTTGTCATTTTTTTTACATTACTAGTTTTACTCGGCCACGCATTGCTGTAGCTTAGTCTAGTAAAATAGGATAGATACAAAACAGTCAGTATATTTGTTGTCTTTAATATAACAATGGTTGTAATGAAAATATTCTTATAAAGAATCGACGATACGACAATACAATTTAAAAATATGGAAAATTCTTATTAACTAAAGCTGTCAAAAAACGCACTGTCTGATATGAGCAATGCAAACAGATAGTTCTGACCTTGCAATACAAAAAACTGTTTTAAAAAGAAAATAAATTTTTACTTGTTATGAGTATTTGTCCGCCTCCGTAGTGTAATGGTCAGCACGCTCGGCTACCGTTCTGGAGGTCCCGGGTTCGATTCCCAAGGGGGGTAAAATAAATATAAGTGATTTTTTCACTGTAATATTTATTCAATATTACCCTGGATTGGTATCTGAAGCGGAGGGCTGATCACCTTTCCTTCATGTGTTAACGATCAAGATAACACTGCGTTTATATGACGCAGTACCCTGTGCACCATTGGGGTGCGGATAAGGGTTTTATAATAATATATATGAGTATTTGAACGCAAAATTGTGAAATATATGAAATTCACCGTAAAATAACAAATTATGAAATGAATAACCGTAACTGAATCTGTCTTGGATATAGCGTGCTTTCATGAAACATGAAGTTACAGTACAATGAATGTTCTAACACAACGTGAAAGGCGCAGTTGAATCAAATCGCTTGCTGTCCAATAACTGTGGGAAACAACTTTTCAAACTACGTCTTAACATTCCACGTAACTAACCATAAATTGGTTTCGTGCTTAAAGTTAATAAAAAAACCTCTTGTTATGTAATGTAAAAATATGAAGATTTGTAATTATTCAACATAATTTGTAAGTAACAACTATTTTTCTAATATACCTTAATCTTAGATTATTTATTGATTCGGCATCAATTTTGATATGATCATTAATGGTGGTGAGTCCGGTGATGAGTCTTGCGCTTTAGATTATTGCGTTTACGGATGTATTTCATGCTTATTTGACACAGATAATAAGCTTAATGAAAACAGCTTGTAGAAAATAGAAAGAGTAGTAATAGTTTGGTTAACTTCAGTCGAAATAAATTTAAAAATTGGAAAAATATTTGAATATTTTTATTTTCACATTAGGTGAATAGTTTTATAAAACACAGTTAAATGAAGAAAAAAAATGACGGAGAACAAGGGAGGCAAACATTTTCATTTTCAAAGGTAAGAAATGAAAACTGCAGTGGAAAATAAGGAATTTCTTTGCTTGAAAGGAAAGTTTTGTACATTTACATTACAATAGATATTTCTTGCTGAATAAAATGGACGCTTTGGTTGTATTCGTCAACAAATAAATAATCATTCATTTATTCATTTGAACCCTCATCCGCACCCGATGGTGCAAAGGGCACTTCATCATATAAACGCAGTGTTATCTTGATCGTTAACACACTAAGGAAATGTGATTAGCCCTCCGCTTTAGGTACCAGTCCAGGGTAATATTGAATAATTTTACAGTATCGTTCAAATTAATGTGAACACAAGTAATAATTTAAAAAATCAACATTAATTAGTTATAGAACAAGAAAACCGAGGAATGAATGCAATTTAGATTGTTTTAATAGAAAATTTGTTATCTCTTGCCTTTCATTACTTCTTACACAAATTTAGGTATTAAATTGGTAAGTTTTTAACAGTTTTTGATATTTGCTGGTGACAAAACCATGTATGGATTTCAGCCTCAATCAGTTTTGTTTTTGTTGTGCAATCTATTTTACGAAGTCTAGCTTTCAAAATAGGTTACTGATTTTCAAAAACAGTATTTGAGGTGAGTTTTTTGGCCATTCAATGGATGATTTCTATTTGTCCCTGAAATATTTCACCATGAGCTTGGACATGTGGAATGAAGCCGAATTTGTTAAAAATCTCCCTGAGCATTGGTATCAATTTTTTCTTAGTTCAGCTTCCAATCTCTGTTCTGCGAAGTCTCTGTATTTTTGCGAGTTCATTATCCCTTCGATCTTCACAAGGCACCCGGTACCTTTATAAGAGGATCAGCCCCAAATCATCATTAACGGATTAACTGTTTGATCAATATAAGCTGAAGCAATATTTTTGTTGTCATTTTTTCTAACCAAACGAAATCGCTTTACTTGCACCAAAACAGGGGTTTCATCTAAGAACAGCACTTTTTTTCTAATCTTCGACAGTCCAGCTAACATATAATTCTTAAAAACGACAAATAAAACGCGTCTAGCTTGCTTTTTTTTATTACTCACTGACTGATTAAACAATAAAACAAAATAGCCGCTCCATTGATATAAGAGTGTTGGCAAGTGCGAAAAAAAATAAAATTATGAAAATATTGATGTGTTCACATTAATTCGAACAAAACTGTAGAGTGAAAAAAATACTTTAATTTATTTGCCCCCCCTTGGGAATCGAAACCGGGACTTCCAGTACGGTAGCCGAGCGTGCTGATCATTCACTACGGAGGCGGAATAAATATAATTGACGTATTGTACTTAATAAATATGTATTGTTTTACAATAGTGCATTGCACTGCATCGTATAGACTAGGTGTTATCACGATCGTTAATTGCATGAAGGCCAGGTGATCAGTTTCGCGTTTCTTGTACCAGTCCAAGGCGATATAAAATAAATATGAGAGTAAAAATCACATTTATTAATTTTCATCCCCCTACGAATCAAATTCGGAACCTCAAGCACGATAGATCAACATTTTGCTATTACACGACAGGCGAAGGAAATAGGATGAGGGGAATATATATTGGAATTCGTGCAAATTTGGATCAGAAAAATGTGACTTTTTAGCGCCGTGCCTTTTGTTAATCAACAAAGGTCAAAATGACAATTGGTTCGCTTTGTGATCTATTACTAACTTGACACGGGAAGCGGATAGCATCGCGCGACTCGCTGATTGGATAGGGATGTTTTGTCCTTCCTATGTGTTTCGGACGATAAATGAAATTTGAAAAAAAAGGGTCACTGTTTGGAGCAGACTAATTCTGATAATTTAATCTACTAAATTAAGATGTCTCAACAAAGACTGATAAGAACAAGGAAGTCTGGGTATTTACAGGGCTTACGATTTGTCAAAGACTGGTTAAGGTGATCGCTTTATAAAGTATGACATTCACCATTCTAACAATGATTGATAACCACACTATTCAAATTTCGATAAAAAAAATAACCAATTGAGTTAAGGATTAAAAAAAATAAAAGTAACATTTTTTATTTGTAGCTTACTAAGCGGTAGGTGTAATACTTCAATATTTTAATATTAACTTATCTTTATTCGTACTATGCAATATCACGATTTTAATATTTTATTTGAAAAATAATGTATTCTGTTTTTAAGGGAATTGTTAACTGCGTAGTATGGTAAAATAACACTTTTCATCATTCATCCCTTATTTTGTGTAAAACAAGTTATAAAAAAATTAAGTAGTATTAAACAAAGTAAACGATGAATGACAAGGAGAGTGCTTAAAAAAACTGTTGATTGTTAAACGCCCTTGGGAAGATTTTTCTCCATCCATTAAGGAAAACAATAGAATATTTTCTGCAATGAAAGTAAAGGAGAGATAATACAATAATGAATTAATACTTTGCTGATACTTGTGGTTGCTTGTATCATGGAGTAAGAAAAAGTACAAATACGTAGTTTCTTTAAAGCCAGATCACTGTTTTGTATACTTTTCTTCATCCCACAGCTTCTAATTATAGCAACCGTCATTTCTATCCATACTCCAGTTCAACAATTTGTGTTGCTAAATATGTTTACGAGTATAACAACTTTTTTCAAAAAACAAATCGTATTGTTAGAGTTTCTTTACACTAGAAATTGAAACGCTGCGCTGACTCTCAAGTAAACCTCTTGAACGAGCACACCACCCCTCTTTATATCGGAAGATACTATCATAAGTTTCCAAGTCCACGGAGTCTCTTTAATTCCAACACATAGCATTAATTCAGGATACATAATATATATTTTCTACACTTGTAAGGGAAGGAAGAGGTTAGGGTTGGTAGTGGAGGGGGACGGAGGATGAAGTTAGAGTAGACGACAAACTGATTTACATTTACATGGTATTGAGAGAAGAAAGCTTACTAAGCTAGAAATTGCAAATGTGTGGAAACGGGATACACCTATGTTTGACTGAGAATGCAGATTTTTCACATATAAAACTGTATATTTTCCAAATTAACATAAAAAAGATTTAACCACAATTTGGTTGTGTCCAAATCCTTGTTCACAAATCTGGATTTCTCAGTTAAGGAGTTAATTTGAGAGCAGAATTCACAAAATTTTCAAACAACATTAATTTATGTATCGGTTTAGCGTTTAAAATATAGAACTCCATATTTATATTTAAATCAATCGAGTTAGTTTGAGAATGTCTTAACAATGTAAGATAATTGTCTTGAGATTTTTTTTGTCTTTATGTTTTAAGAAATACAATAAACATTTTAATGGAATCAAATCAGTGTTTGATTTAAATTAACAAAGTTCATATTTTGTTTACAAAATGTAAAAATAATTACTCAGAGCAGAAACACTGTTTTTTAAACAAGGGTTTTTTAAACACTGTTTTTTAAACACCCAAAATGTTGTGAATAAAATAACTCGTCAAATTATAAGCTTCATAAAAAAAATAAATCTTATTTTCAAAATCAAAGTATTATATTACCCTGAAAAATGTGAAAGAAGAGGATATTGAAGCAAACAATTTGACAATCGAAAATATCGGATGAAAATACTACGAATGTTTATAACAACAGGAAAGCCTTATAACGAGTTAAAAGGGAAAAAAGTTTAGGTAATTTAGGTGAAGAGATTTTCGAATTTGTATTCTGAACCTGATTTCAAAAAGGTTGCTGACCCTCCCAGTAGCCTCGCCCGTAAAACGTAATAGATGTATTGAATCTAGATACTGTTCCCACACCGTGAATATTTCTTGTTTGCTTTCCTTATTGAGAATATACTTTTCTTTGCGATCAACGAGTATTTTATTTAAAGGAGTGAAAAAATACGATTCAAGGGACATTTGGGTATTTTTTTTGTTAAACTTAATTATTTTAAATAAAATCTCTTATATTATCTATCGATTTGATATTAACTTTGTGAAATAACAGGATGATTTAAATATAAAAATAAAAAAATAGACTTATTTAGATTTTATTAATTTAAACACAAATAGTTTTGAGAATAAGAGATGTTCCCACCAACAGGTGAAAAAATGATCTTTAAAAAATGATTCTGTATATTCGAAATATCAAAGTAAACTTAATAAAATGCTTTTTACTAATTTTTGTACCTCATAATTTGACTAGTTATGACGTTATTTACTAATATGAACCATATTTGTCAATCATGGTTATAATTGGTGAATGTTGCGCGTGTGTAAAGTGAACCTTCAAGTAGCCTATGACAAGGCATAAGCCTTGTAAATACCCAGAAATCCATATTCTTCTTCATCTATGTTGCGATGTAAAATATAACTTCTATGCGGAGATAATTCAGATTTGTGAACAAGTATTTGGACACACTCAAAATGTTGTGAATTCACCATTCTATTCGTGATTTGTAAACAAGTATTTGGACGCATTAAAAATGTTGTGAATAAGTATTATATTAAAAATTTCTGTATAACGTTAAATGGTGGAGGCGTTCACGCGCAAAGTTTGCTCTTTCTCTTCCCAGAGAAGTTTCGAGAGTGTTATTCCCAAAGTGAGAGAAGTGAAATGCCGAGCTACTTTACTCTTTCCGCCGTAATACCGCTGCCACCGCACCACACGAATAATTCTCAGACGAATGCACTTTGCACGCTATAAAATGTATCCTTCGGGAGTTGAATGCTCGGCTGGCGTTGGCTGCAGGCGCGACCTCTCACACTCTTCTGAGATCCTGTGCCCGTGTGGCTGGGGGATTCCTCGCTCAAACAGTCGGAACCGCCATTAGTTCAATTTGCCAAACTTTATTTAAAATGATTCCTTCATTCATCATCGTAATATCACGTCTTCAAAAAGGTTAAATGTATAAACTACAGACATCTTAGAACAAATATTTTATTTCTTGCTAAAAAGCGATATCCAGCCAATTAAAAACAGACTAGTGATATTGGTCAAAACGTTTGATACCATATATAGCTGTTTACAACCAGAGGGTAGTTAGTACCTACTTGAAAATTTAAAAAAATATATCAATTACTAATTGATGATTATGAGGAAGGCAAAGAAAAAACAGAGTTAAAGGAAGGAGGTAAAGGGAAATACTAAGGGAGGAGGTTTGAAGGACAATTGGATGGTTCCTAATGATAGATAGTAATGTCTCAGAAGTTTCTTAAAAGTAATTAGGGAAGGTGCATTTTTTACAAGGAGAGGTAATTCATTCCATGATCTGGCCGCTTGTATAGAGAAGGAATTACTGAAGAATGATGTGTTATGGTGAGGAATGGAAAGTGTTCTTTCTTGGGAAGAACGAAGAGATAGACGATGATCTGAGACGTATATAAATTTTTCAGCAAGATATTTAGGTGCATTGGGGATGTGAAAAATATTATTAAGTAGCGTGAGAGATTGAAGATTTATGCGCTGGTTGAAGTGAAGCCATTTTAGAAAATAACTCCTATGTGGAACTTAACCCTAAATTTATGAGGCTAGAGTTGCTAAAACTCTAAACATCTTAATAAAATCTTATTTTTATTTCATTAAGATCTTCGCTAATAAAAGAAAAACAACTTAATTCAACCATTGATGGGGCCGAAGAAGTAGCATGCACAAGGTTTTTTCAATTTAATAAAAATATGGTATAACTTCAGAAATTAGAGAAGTTTGTTCAATCATGGGTAAAATCACTTAAGCCTGCCTATGAAAGCTCGTAATCCATGTAAATACCCAGATTTTTATTGTCCTATCACCTGTGTTGAGATGTCAAAATATTTAATTCAAATTTCAGTTTTAGTGAGAAAACCTCTTCTCGAATAAGCTTTTCATATATTCTACCAAATACTCAAATTTCCAAATGCTTCTTTATTAAAAAAAACAGTATTTTAGGTGCTAATTGTAAAGAATTACAAACAGTCGCAAGATTACAACACGATTGTAATAACAATTACAATACATATATTTATATTGTACAGTGTATTTTAAATTGCTGCTAAACAGTGCAGTATTTATTCCGAATTTAAATTCTGCTGACATCTCGAGTCTACCGCAGTTGAGTGTTGCCACTGGAACGGCATAGTTTGCATAAAATGCACAATGCTCCGAAGTGTTGCAGAATACACACGATATGCAACTTTCTTGCACAAAAGACCTCGTATTAATATAACTTGCCACAAGCAAGAAAGTTTGATGCTGCGTTATGATGTATGCTCTCTGCAATTGCTTTGCTTTGCAAAAACTAACAGTCAAATTATATTAGTACAGTTCGTAAGTAAAATTAACGAGAATTTATAATTATGCTCATTCAACACAAAGTAGAACGAAATATATGTAACTTTCACAAATTAATCGTTATTATAAAATGATTCTTTAAAAAATCATGTACTTATGTATTTTGGTTGAAAACAAAAAAATTACTCATTCTTATGTCTAACAATTGTCTTGAAAAAATGTTATTTATTTATTTATTATAATGATAGTTATATAACTTAACTTTACTGTCCACCTCCATAGGTCAGCACGCTTGGCTACCGTTCTAGAAGTCCCGGGTTCGATTCCCAGGAGAGGGGTCAAATAAATTTAAGTGATTTTTTCAATCTTATATTTATTCAATATTACCCTAGAGTGGTACGAGAAGCGGAGGGCTAACCACCTTTCCTTCATATGTTAATTATCAAGATAACACTGCGTTTATATGATGCAGAGCCCTTTGGACTATTGGGGTGTGGATAAGGGTTGAAGAAGAAGAAGTTCTTACATAATTAGGCCTCATGAAAAATAATCAGGATTTTTCTCATTTTTTTTATTTTAAATATTTTTCTTACCTTATGTTTTTCTCATTTATTTCTTTTGAATATACTTTTTATGCTTATTTATTTAACCTGTTTATTGTTTTTATATTTTGCCATGTATTGCTTTTGGTTATTTAAAAAATATACTTTTGTAGTTTTATTATTTATGTTCCAGTCTTGTTTACCTCAATCCCATGTCCCAAAATGAGAAATAGAAATTACTCATCGGGAATATAATATATATGACTTATGTATATAATATGTTTTGAAAAATAAATAAATAAAGATGCTCGATTGGAACATGTGGAAAACAATTCGAAAACCAATGTGAAATGATTTTTATAATCCAGTGAATATAACATATGACTGGAAAGATCAAGGTTTAAGATATGTAGCTGGAAATTATCTTTATTTTTTTTGTAATCGGTGATATTTTTAAATGTTTATATTTTCTCTCTCATAATTTTTTGATTTTTTGTTCACTTGCCTAACCCAGCCACATGTTCTGTGATTCCTTGTTGTTAAATGGAAAATAATAAAAATGGAAAACACATATTTCTAATATGTTTCATTTCAGAATACACGTGAAGCAATGAAAATGTTAAAATATATTGTATACAAACAATGCAATCGAAAACATTGAAAATGTTATTTGAAAGTACATGTTAAGAATCACGCTATCCTCTACAAGCAATATTCATTATGGTTTTGGTTGTGTTGCTATTAATTTCAACGGATGGCGCTGTCATTAGGGTAAAAAACTGTTTTGAAAAAAAAACGGATCTTGCATACATTCAAATAAAAGGGTCCTTGGTTAAAAAAAGCTTTATCAATCCATCATACATGGCTGTTGTGAACTCATGTGCTCATGTTCTGTATCATGAGATTGATGATATATTTAGGAGTTAATGTTTTTTTAATAGTGTGGTTGTCTATCATGAGTAGAATGGTAAAAGTTATACGTGTATAAAGTGATCATTTAACCAGCCTTTAACATGTAATAAGCCCTGTGAATACCCAGACTTCCACATTCTTCTTCATTTTCATATGTTGAAAAAAAGTAAAATATAAGTATCACTACAAACACTTATTATAATGATGGAATGAAGCAGTACATAAATGGTTTTTTTTCACAAAGCAATTCATTTATATGTACATTTTTAGGAGAACAAATACATTGGTAAGTAAGGTAATAAAGTTTACCGATGCTTGTGTTGGGAAAAATATTCTTAAAGTCCATAATAGAACTTTTAACAAAAGCAAATAGACCAAACAAAGGGCTTAGTGCTCATAGGTAAAAGAGAATGGTTTTATGTAAGATTAAGGGACTTCGCGATAGTTAGAAATGATAGTACCTAATTTAAAAGGAAAAGTTTTGGAACTGTTTCTAGATCCTTATCCTTTGTTCAAGAGTTCCAATTGTGTTGTTTTAAAAACAATATCGACTGTTTTCTATTATTGAGACCTTTGAAAAACATATTTCATCCATTTTAAATTAACATCTCTCAAAAAAATGTAAGTTAAGTAAAGTGTAAAGTTAAATATTTATGTCTGGGTATTAAGAAGGCTTACTATTTGTCACGAATAGGTAAAAATGATCAATGGGAATAAATGATGAATGATAAGAAAAGTCCTTTTTTTTGCTTTTCCATCAATGACATTTTCGTCTGAATTACTAAATTTTCATAAAAGTATGCAGAAATCTTTATGAAATATACAATACATAATATTACTCTCGAATTATTTAACATACCGAGAGACGCCTTTAAATACGTTTAGAAATTTTAAGTAACGTGATTAATTTGTTCTTTTTGTTAATTAATTTAAATGTAATAATTTGAGTGTGTTTAAAATACTTAATAAAAATTCCTGTGTGCTTCAAAAAAGTGTAATTTAAAACAATATTATTTTCCATTTGTACCTCATAAACCGATTGCTATTTAATTATTTACATATCTTTTAATCATTATTGAAATTAAATCATTTTAATATAAATGAAAGAGAAGCAAATTCAGAAGTTGTGAGTAAATATTTTGATACCAACAAAATATTGTGAATTTTCACGAATAATAAATTATGTTACGTTAATCACAAGAACCTCAGTAAATAAACACAATATCTAGGTACAAACATATTTACAGAGTTTCATATCGAATTAAGACCAAAATATTTACATGATTTAACGAACTGTATCAATGCAATGAAAGCCCTAATTAATATTACATATACTAAAATACTGTGTACAAAGAAGCAATGTAAAATAAAACATGTTAGAAATGTGAAATATCTTTTCTATTTTCCCACGTTTAAACATACTGAGCCATAGCAAAGTAATGGTCGGGTACAGCTAGTTGATAAATAATTTCATTAATTGATTTAACATTCACATTTTGGAAAAATCCATTTATTTTTAAATTAAGTTTTTAAAAATCTATTATGACACGTGTTTTGATACACTCCGCATCATTTTTAAAAAATATGTTTGAAAATGATGTGGAACGACACACATCACAAAAGATTTGAAAAAAAAGTAGTATTAACCAATTAAAACTTTAATAAAAAATAAAAATAAATAAACAAACTGTGTTCTGAAAATCTACGTTCAAATTCGAAATGGTGTCATATTCAAATTGTGTAAAATGTTCGTAGATATCTCGATTTCCGAAAGCACATTCAATCGTCAGATATATAGAATAGTTACGGTAACATTTTGTCGATCTTACATAGGGAAACTCGTATGGCACACACGTTAAAGATAAATACATTTTCAATGGTGGCAGTTTATCGGAATTTCACCAGAGTATCGTTAGATTTGTATAAGCTTCTGAGATCCAGACAGACGATCGCACGAATGTGTAGAAAAATAACAATATATTATTGATGGAGTTATAAGACTTGGATACCATATATAATTTTACATTTAAGATTTATATAGTACTTTTTTTAATTTTTCTGTTTTAAAAAAATATTAGGACCATGAGTTTAACCAGAACTGGTCCAATGTCGAATCTCATTCGACATCGATTTTTACCCCTTAGGTCCCATGTCGGATGTTATTCGACATTTTTTTCATCATTAGAAATATTTATTTAAATTCCAAGCTTACATTTTTGTCACTCATATCTATTACAACAGTATGTGAAGCAGAGGATAAAATATTATTTTCCTATTCGAATGTAACTGTATACATAGATTTTTTTAAATTTTGGGGGACCAGAAAGGGTTAAAACGACTCACCGAGATTTTAGTCCATTCATATCGAGACCTGCCCGTCTCATCGTCAGGACTATCACTACACTAGTATGCAAACATTACTACATTACTTCACATCACTTCCATAGTTTTAATCACACACTTAAAACTATACAAAATATTAATCAAATTCGTTTTCGGTAGACCCGATATTGATTTTAATTTACTAATTATCAATATAACTTGCATTTTAAGATATTTTATTTTTCCTTTATATTGTATTACATTTTCTTATAATATTTTTTTGAAAATTATTATTACACAAATTTAATAATTATGTATTTCCAAAATAAATATATTTTTGTCTTTGTATGCTTTTACCATTACAAATATCATTGATAATTAAGTCTCCAAACTAATGCACTCGGCCCCATAAAACTGAAACTCATGATGGAATATTACGACGTGTTCTGCATTTTACCTATATATTTTATGTAGATGAATTATGTAAATAGCCTGATTCCTTAACGTCTAGGTTTTATTATGTTTACAAATCAGGCTTTATCCCGCCTGGAAAGGTTATAAATGTCTCCTGCTTCTAGGAAACATTTTACCTTGGTTTACGACAAAAATAATTCACGCTTCTTAAAGCTCATGACCCGAATGCAATATTTAAATGCGCTTACAAAAGGGGGTTTCTAGTAAAATGCAAATGCACGGGATTTCAAAATCACTTTTTAAGATTCTCTTAACGTTTAATTACAAAAGTGAAGAAAAAAACACTTGCGTGTATTGTTTTTACTTACGTGACATTTTTATAATCAAATGTATAAAAATGCCACCTAAGTAAAATAATTAAAACTATTTGCTTCCGGTGTATTCGGAATTATGATTCTTAGGATATCCGCTCCACTGCTATGCTTTGAGTAATAAATTTTCAAATGACGAAACTCGTTTCATTTCGAAAAGCTATTTATCTGGGGGAGTTTGACACACACGCTGGAATTATTACACACTAAAGATAATAATCATGACTTTCTTCATCATGAATTTGTACTTAATTACATGTCATCCAAAAATACATATTATTTTTTGACATCTCAATAAAGATGGAGAAGAATGTGGGAGACGGGGTATTTTTAGGGTTTTTAACCTGTCATAGGTTGGCAAAGTGATCACTTTACACACGTGCAATATTCGCCATTCTACTCATGATAGACAACCACACTACTCAAATTTTCGAGACTCCTAGATAATTGATCAATATCATGACACAGTACATATGAGTCCAAAAATAATAATTAATATAAAACATATCATCATAGATCAATAATAATGAAGAAATGACCCAAAAAATTCTGTTTGCTGACGCTCGTAATTGCAGTACTGAACTGATACTACATTTTCAGTGCACTAACCCCCTTCTATGGTGCCCCACAAGCTGTTTTAACATGAGGGTAGAGCTTTACATCAGCCTCTCCATTCGGCCTGCAGCTGAAAGTCTTAGTAAGCCACCCCAGTGTGCTGAAGTAAACATACCTCTCCTGCTATAATAGTGTCGAGGTAACTTCATTAAGGTCCATTGTTGTAACATATCTTCTTATCTCTCGTGCTACGTAACGTGAACCTCATAATTCATTGCCATACTGAAAGAGGTATGCTACCAAATTCGATTGTATTCTACGGGCTTCCATGGGTAAGTATTTTTTTGGCGTGTAGTTGTTCGATTGTCAAAAGCTGTTTTTTGTTGAATATTTTCTCTGTGGATATCCGTCTCGGAACTTTAAGTATTATTTTCAGTATTCATTTTTGGGCAACAGGAATAATACTCGTATTTAATTTTGCATAACTCTAACTACCCCAATAATCCCATATTGTTAAAAAGACTGGCATAAAGCGTTGTCAATTTGTGCCAATTCTTTTGATTTATGATTCTACGTATAGGTTTTAAGATGTACGAAATATTTTTTTCTGGAGGAGTCTGCATCGGTCTTTAAGTACATATAAAGTTTTATTGACTTTTGGGCAACATCAACTCTTTTTAATAAAGTTTTATTCTTACTCCTCCAATCAATTCTTCCAAACTGTATAGTGAACATTAATTATTTATCATGAATTATATTCTTAAATTTTTAAAGTATTTTAAGGTATTTTAAGTAAGTATACCTATTTAATTTTTAACAATGTATTTTATCAGTGTACGAAATTCGATAACAGAAAATGAATATAGCTAAATTACAAATTTTAATATTGGCAACATTAGCAAAATACACGTTCCATATTTCAATTAGACTGACATAAAGCGTGAATTTTAGCTTATTCTCTGTTTTCAGGATGAAATGTATAGTTTTCAAGACATACTAAATATTTCCACTGCAAAAGTCTGTCTCGGAACTGAAATTATTATTTGTAAAAATAAATCATTATTGAATTTTGGGCAGGCCTAACACTTCATGACAGAGTAAGAAACTCTGAAATAAGAAAAATTTGAGATGTCGAAGATGTTGTGCGATGGGAAAGAGTAAGAAGACGTTTCTGGAGAAATCATGTGGGAAGACCAAGTTCAGATCGAGTGGTGAGAATAGCAGCATAAGAGGTAACAGGCCCCCAGGAAGACGACTAAACGATGGAGATACAGCTGGTCTTTTACCTCGGACCGGAGAATAAGAGGAAACAGTCTTAACTAAAAAAGAAGAACTATGACGGTCGTCAGCCCCGTAAATGCCCAGACTTCCAAATTCTTCTTCATCTTTGATGACATGTCAAAAAATTGTAGATGATCCAGATTTTGTGAACAAGTATTTGGACACACTCAAAATGTAGTTATGAAATTATCTGGTCAAATTATAAGCTTAAATAATAAAAATGAAAATGGGATTTTCTGGCGTTTCTCATTTGTGTGATTACAATCCAGGTTTCGGACCTCACATACTAATAAAAGAGTTTCTGCTTACTAAAAAGCTTCTTTACATCTTACCAATAGATGTCACTAGTGAAGTTCTAGTGATTCAAGAACAAGGTTTCTAAATTGGTTCATGTATATAGAACTTCCAATAATTTGATTAGTGTGGTTGTCAATAATGGGGAGAATTGGTGAATGTTACACGTGTGTAAAGTAATCACTTAAACCAGCCCATGACGTTCGTCAGCCCCGTAAATGCCTAGACTTCCATATTTTTCTTCATCTTTGATGAGATGTGAAAAAATAATATGAAAATAACTCCTGTAATTTGAGATGATCCAGATTTTGTGAACAAGTATTTGGACACACTCAAAATGTTGTTAAAGAAGAAGAAAATGGAGAATATTTCTACTGCAAGAGTCTGTCACGGAGCTTACACTATTACTTTCACTATTGAATTTTGGGATATTTTGACTCTATTAAAAAAAAAACACTACCCCAACTTTTAGTTCCATACTGTTAAGGGGACATTAATTGATTATTATTTGAGGAAATTCGAAATAAAAGTATTTATTTTTAATGATATTTTTTACCAGTGTAAGAAATTTGATTACAGTAGATATTATAAATTTAGCTAAATTACAACATTTAATATTGGCAGCATTAGCAAAATACACGTCCCATATTTCAATTCCAGTATACGTGTTCAGTAACGAATGTCGTGTAAGTCACATATCTTAGTCAAACGTTTCTTATAATCACTTACAAAGGATATAATTTAGGGTCTATGTACATATATAAAACCGAATAAGATTTCTTACTAAAGTCTCCGACACTTCGCAAGAGATTTATCACCACTTTGGCGCAAAAAATATGAACGCTAACCTAGTGGGGTCACTTACAGAGAAACGTCGTAAAAAACTTAACAAATCCCTTCTAGTTTACAACTCTGAACTGAACACGGAAAGCATGCTACGAAAAACATCTACGTTCACGTTTAAGGAGTATCGAGGAAAAGCAAGCCAAATCAAAAATAAAATTGATATATAAAAAAAAAAATATTTGTTAACTATATAAGATACAAATAATGTATTCATTCATTTCAAAATTTAAAAACATTATTGAAATATTATTTTTGCAAAAACCCAACAAGCCACCTTGTGTGTCTTGTTGGTGGAGTTATTTTTAAATACATTTTTTTACTGTTTTTATCTATATTTACCTTATAGGCGCTAAAAAAACGAAGAAAAAAAAAACAAATTAAAAATGTTTGGAACGATGTGTTCAAGTGTTCAAAAATGACATCTAAAAAAACATTTAAAAAATAAATAAATAAAAAAGCTTATAATTATAAGCTTAATAATAAAAATGAAAATGTTATTTTTTGGCGTTTCTCATGTGTTTGATTATAATCCAGGATTCGGACCTCACATACTAATATAAGAGTTTCTGCTTAATAAAAACCTCTTTTACATCTCACCAATGTCTTTAGTGAAGTTCTAGTGATTCAAGAACAAGGTTTCTAAATTGGTCCATATATATAGAACTTCCAAGAATTTTAGTAGTGTGGTTGTCAATAATGGGTAGAATTGGTGAATGTTACACGTGTGTAAAGTAATCACTTAAACCAGCCTATGACGGTCGTCAGCCCCGTAAATGCCCAGACTTCCATATTCTTCTTCATCTTTGATGAGATGTCAAAAAAAAATAATATGAAAATAAAAAAGCATTATTTGGCCATGTATTGCTTAAGCCCAGCCTTATCAAATGGAAAATATAAGAAATGCATACATTTCTATTATGCATAATTTTAAAAGTAAGACTATAGTGACGATGGTAGGACATTGCAAGGCAAGACCTCACAAAATAGACCTCTAAAATTTTAAGTTGGAGACCTTTGGAGAATAAAGGAGGCGTCAGAAGTCCTCAAAATACATGGCCGCTGTGGGGGGATAAAAACTGCTGTAAATGTAGTAAGGATACGGAAATGGTTTACCCAGCAGTGAAGGTTGAAGGGCTTAAGAAGAAAAGAGAGAAATAATTTCACAACGCTTGCAAAGCAATGCAAATATTAAATAAATATATATTAAACAACAATGAAATCTAAAATATTAAAAAAGTTAAATATTGAATGTCAGCAGTTGTCAAGAAGCATATTATCCGCCCTGGAGCAATGTTGATTATTGCGTTTTTTCCATTCTTTTGAACGATAGGCGACAGCTTGACGATTTGAGATGAATCATGAGCCAGCCTTTTTTTATCCGTGCATTCATGATTCTTCATGATTTTTTTACCCATCTCACTACAACCTTTACTCAGCAGATTAATTTGTTACAAACTTTGGTCAAAATGAACAAAACAATGGTTCCGAAAGCACAGCCAAGATCACTCTGAGCCTATATAATTAACGATCAAGATAAAACTAGATCGATACCATATAGTGCCCTATGCGCCATAGTAGACGGATTAGGAATATAAGAAGAAGTACGTTTATTTGTATGTGTTTTTAATTTCAGACTTACAACGCTTTTGTTTGTAGAACATATTTATCTTTACTGCGAATAACTCTGGGGTTTCGGTTATATATCATCTTTAATGATTTTATGGTGTATTTTTTTTAACTACGGCAAATGAATTTGATTCATTGTTTTAGTTTGAATAGTGTTTTAGCGGGATGCCTTTGTATAACTTAAGCATTTAATATAAACCAACGCATGGGGTACTAAATTAATATTTCTTGACAGGTTAATATACGCTGGATAGATTGCCATTTATTTATGGGGCCATTATATCAACATACTAAATTTATTCTGATTATAAATTAATGAAAAAATAAATTAACTTAGAAATTTTGAAGGCAATTTACGACTTGTGCCTTTTGCTTAGTATTTGTTTTCATTAAAACAATAACGTTTTACATTTTATTCAAATAAAACAATTTATTTTTAAGAATGACAGTTCAATGAGTGTAGGTTTTAACGGTCAGGATGGATAACCATGAAAAAAAACACGTTTTAAAACACCTAAAAAATTATTTAATTTAAATGTTAATCGCAAATGTATACATGGCGTTCGCTCACGTCGTATTTCATAATCCGAAAAATCTCTTTTCAGCATAATTGTATACGTAAAGATTTTTAAATTTTAATTTTACTTTTTAAATCCTTGCCGACGGGAGTAAGAAATCAAAATAAATGGAACAAAGGCAAAAAAAGGAATGAGTAAATGATCAAGAGTTTATTCTATGAGAATTCTAAAAACAAGGTTAAAATAGATAAAAACAATCAAATAAAAAAATTGAAAAAAGAACTCCACCGATAAAACACACAGGGTATTTTGGTGGGTCTCTGCAAAAAAAAACATGTAAAATATGTATAGGAATTTTAAATGAACGTATACAGTATATGTATTTATATGTATAGTTGTGTATAGTTGTGAAGAACTTTAATTGGTACTCATGATTTTATTTTTTGTATTCAGTATGTATCATATATTCTAACTGTTGTTCTTCCTTCCAATAAAATAAAAATAAAAATAAAAATATGTAAATATAAAGTTTCTATTTCTATATGCACTCGGTACGGAAAATCTCAGATAAGGAACATACATTTTCGTAATTTATAATTAAATACATGATGAAATAAATAACTAATGTATACTGGTATAAATAACGAAAAGGTTAATCCTTCCGTCAGATGAATCCCGGTGGTAATGTTTCTAAATTGTACCATATATTTGGTTAAATAAGTATTTCTTATGTATGTAAATGCGGGATTTTCCGATATGTATCAGAGTTGAATCATACAATGTGGGTACAAAACATTTCCCTAGCCATCCTCTTTCAAGTACATACATGTATGTCAGAACCTCTTGTCTGAGCCGTCTTTAGCTATTTATTTAAACTCGCGTAGGTATCCGAATAAATACAGTGTATCCTCTACTGGTAACATTATTATACTACATGGGTAGCTAGTTACGTCTCATCCTTCAGTTTCTAAAGCCCCCAGAGTCCCGACTCGTCCTTGGGATAGGGAATTTCTAAGCGAGTAATGTACCGTACGAGGTATGGCAAAACCTTCATGCGCTAAGTGGTTTGATTCGTTTATGAATGAAACATCAAATCCGTTTCCGTGACATAGGATTATAGGGCCATCTGACCGCAGAGGGTGGTCTTTCATTTCATGGAAAAGTTTCATTTTCAATTAAATACAGCCAATATATTGTAGAGCAATGTTTTCGAAATAATCACAAAAAACTAAACTTTATTAAAAACATACATAAAAATATTTTTTAAAGGTAATTAACTTTGATCTCAAATCTGAGTTTTTTTCACACAGAAGTAATTTATATTTATATCTGAAAAGATATGAAGAAGAATACGGATGTTTGGGTATTTGCCGGGCTTACGATATGTCATTGTCATATGTCATTTTTTTATCTTTGTTGAGATACCAATATTTATTATTTATCTTCTTACACTTTGAACAAAACGAAATACATGAATATTGAAAAAGCGTTGGATATTATTTATGTAAGTGAGACATATTTCGTTTACAATGTCAATGTATTTACCTTTGAACATAATAATACAAAAAAAATTGTTTGCATTTTGAATGGTGGGTACTAATGACTGAAATAGAAATAATCATCAAATATTTAAAATTTTAAAGTGTGATTTTTTTTCAGGAATCTAATTTTTATTAAATATTTTTGTTAATTGATTCAGAAATTGACAAATACCACTTTTTCCTGAAATCTAAACACGTGTAGAAATGCGACAAAAGATTTTAATGAAAATTCGTAATTTCAAGTAAAATTGAAATTAAAAACAATTTTTTAATGGAAAATAACCAAAAAAAAAATATATATCCAAGGCGAAAATATTTTTCAGACAGATAAAAACCTTCCTGTTAAAAAAAATAATCCGTCAAATTATAAGTGCTTTCAGTGAATCTCAAAGGAAAGAGATTTTACAACATACTCTTAATGAAAACGGACAGGAGGTCAGGAAATAGACAGAGTGTAATGGCGTCGACTTATAAAAACAGTGGTAATACATATGTAAAACGTTGCAATAAACCCGAAGAAACCAGAATTTTTAATTTCGTTGGCAGATTGAAATGAATAAAGCGAAGAATTTTTTACTATCCGGGGGTTAGACATGCTGACAGAAAAGTAAGGAGTAAAGAAGATTTGAGATACTTAAATTTTTAAATCTGCCCTAAAAAGAGAAATGAAATCTCTTTCTGTCCGGTTAAAAATTCCTTTGTATTTTCATTTCAAAGGGAAAAATTTAAGATAGACATCACATATTAATTTCTGTACATGATTTGCCTATTTATTTATTTATTTTGAAATACATAAAAGTAAAGCTAAAAATAACTCCTTTTATATAAGCCAATTCCTGTCGTAATTTATTAAACTTATTTTTTTTATTGATGTAGGGAATTCAATGTAATTTTTAAATATACCACAATAGTTTCACAATTATATATTTACTTGTAAGTTGATACATACTGAAATACATATTTATACATAACTATATATATATATATATATAAATATATATATTTATATATTTATATATATATATATATATATATATATATATATATATATATATATATATATATATATATATATATATATATATATATATATATATATATATATATATATATATATATACAAATATATATATACAAATATATATATATATATATATATATATATATATATATATATATATATATATATATATATATAAATATATATATATATAAACATATATATATTTATATATATATATATATATATATATATATATATATATATATATATATATATATATATATATATATATATATATATATATATATATATATATATATATATATATATATATATATATATATATATATATATATATATATATATATATATATATATATATATATATATAAATATATAAGTATATATATATATATATATATATATATATATATATATATATATATATATATATATATATATATAAATATATATATATATATATAAATATATATATATATATATATATATATATATATATATATATATATATATATATATATATATATATATATATAAATATATATATATATATATATATACATATATATATATATATATATATATATATATATATATATATATATATATATATATATATATATATATATATATATATATATATATATATATATATATATATAAGTATATATATTTTTATATATATATATATATATATATATATATATATATATATATATATATATATATATATATATATATATATATTTATATATATTCATATATACAAATATATGTATTAATAAATCGTGAAAAACTTTTAACCCTTAAAAGAGCTTTAGCTTTTCACTGTGTTATAATTCTGTAAACAAAAAGTTGATGCAGAGAGCTCGCTTTAAAAAATCACGAAAACTTCAATCTTTTATTAGAGATATGTCTATTATCATGCGAAGCTTTTAAGTGATTTCTGTGAGATTAATCACATCGGTTAACTGTTATTTCAAAGTTTTATTTACTATTCCAATAGATAAACCTGCAAATATGTTTCATGTATTGGATTATGCAAATTTATATATACACACACATAATTTTATCAGGAAAAAATCAAGCATGGGAATTGAACATTTATCTCAGTCACTAGACTACGAAGCTGAATTTGTGTAAGCATTTTATTGAAGTAGTTATCACAGGAACGAATTTATGAACTAATAACTTTGAAGTTTCCGATCCTCCGTAATATTATGACGTGTCGCCAAATAATCTGGCGTTATATTCTGCATCCAGCGATTACTCTTAACATAAAAATTCTCATATAACCAAATGGATTTCTCGCGATCGTTGTAGTCTTCTCACCAACAAACAACTGTTCCTCAAACGGTGTTTTAAATTCATTAAAAAAATACTATTTTATCACTCAATGTAAAATAAACATTCTTCTTCTTTTTCTGTCATTAAATTATTATTCTTCTTCTGTTTCTGCCATGTTAGGTCCCCCTGACGTCGACTGTAACTTGAAAGCAATTGTCCTTGTCCTGGGCAACTCGAAACAGCGCTTCGACGGTCCTGATCCCCGTCCATTCTCATATATTCCGGAGCCAGGAGATCTGTCTTCTGCCCACATCTCGTCGACCCTCTATTTTGGCTTTTATGATTAGGTACAAAATGATTAATAATATGTTTCTATCTAAGCACGATTTACGATTACATTGAATTAATTTAGCCTTAGCAATTGAGTTCTGGTTCCAACCCTTATGTTAAGAGCAAAAATATTGATTTAGCATAAGAAGGATAAAAGTAAACTGAATACCTGAATCTCTCAGACAAATGTGTGGCAAAACGATGTATGATAGATGTTAAAATGGTAAAATAAGGAAAGAATGCCAGGCTAAAAAAAGCACTATCGATAACATCAAAATAGACGAGTTGAGATGGTTTGGGTAATGTGAATTGAACGAGAAAACAAAGTACAGTAAAAAAAAATTAATTATAGCAAATTAAGTTATTAATAGAAGACCGAAAAAAACTTGGCATACTAAAAAACTTGGAAGTGGTCAGGTCAGGAGTCACTAGCGTCATTAACAAGTAAGTCATTTGAGAAAAAATGTTTTTCTTGGAAAATATTCGTAATTTTAGGAGCGATCCTCTTGTCTACTTAATAAATATATACTTTAAATTTACACATTTAATTTCAACAATTAATTCAACAGTCACTTCTTACTATTTTTTTTAATAAACATGTTTTATAATGAAAATTACTTGTTTTTTAATATCACATATACAAGGATTTATTTTTTTTTTAAATCTTTAAATAATATGTTAATTCAAAGTTTTTAAAAAATATTATTTTAGTTTTTCAAAAAAAAAACAGTATTTTTTTAAGTTAAAAAAACACTGATTTTGAAACAGTTTTTCTTCATTTATTGAGACTTTTTAATTACAAAAAATTAAAAGCCATTTGCTAGCATGCTTATTTCTCGTGTTGAGATTGTACCAAGGTTTTTTGTTTGTTTTTATATATTAAGATATAAAATTATAAAGTTCACATATAAATTCGACATGAAAAGTAAGTTTGAGGTTCAGAGAAAAGTTCATTGAGAGTTCGAGCATCTGTTCCATTATTAATTTTCTTCTTATAGCTCACGCGATTTTATTGAGCTGTAATTTTTGAAATATTAATAATATCTAGTGTAAAATTTCCACTTAACTGTTGAGGAAAAATGATTTCATTAACACGCTGAAATCTGGTTCAATTTAATTTTGCTTGAACAAACTACCTCCAATTTCTCCATAAATATTAGATGAAAACCTTATGATTATCTATAACACTTAAGGAATCATCAAATATTTACGAAGCTTATTCAAAACTTAGAGTAAATTATTTACGAAAATAATAATAATGTGTATTCTTGTTTAAGGAACAAAGTTCTAAGCGGTAATCTTTGATAAGTATTTGATTAAAAATTATTAATATTATGTCAGCTTTAACTACTTTATATTTTTAAACAATGTCCGGGTTTTATTAATACTGTTTCACCATTTGACCGGTTAGAATATTAGCAATAATGAAAATTGGTCACGATTAGAAATAAATCGCGAGATATTAATTAAATAAGTAGGTATATTCCTTAAGATTGTGGTATATAAAAAAATCAAATCAAAGTACTAAACATTAATATAGAAATGCTCACAGAGAATTGACATTATTTATAAATTATCTTATTGACTGGAATGACTTTTGCAAATCTAGTTCAACAAAGATAATTACTTTACCGACCGCAGAATGAATGAAACAGTTAGAAATATAGAATAGATATTTCGATTTCAAATGATTGTATATTTACATTTAATTATTTGAAGATCTCTTTTTTAAATCCTCAAAGTATGAAAGATTTTACATTTTAATAAATAAAAAATAACAAATAAAATATTTGTTAAATTTGGTTATTCATTTCATTACAAAAACGAATCGAATAAAATAAAAATTTTAATTTGACACTTTCTATCTACAACTGTATTTAAAAAAAAAATTCGGAATGGTTACATATATCCCGATATACTGGAAAAAGTGACGAATAACACAGCAAAAAGGGCATATTTTCTTTGAAAATAAAATGAAAATAAATGTTTGTGCGTGTGTTTTGTTGAAGGTTTTCGGACAAAAAATTCTTTGATGACACTCGATTTCGTTCATCATGGGTAAATGTCTGTATCTCTGTAATTGTGTTATAAATCAGGATACTGATATACATTGTGAATAAATTTCCTCGGCCATTTTACTCACAACTTTCATTAGTTGGCAGGTGCAAGACCCCTGGAATAATCACGAATCTGGGACCATTAATTACTTTTCAAACAACCCTCAGGTGAAATGTAAATCTAGATTTTTTAAACCATTCGCAGCTTTGTCGTCCAGAAGCTTACGAATAAAATGAGGGAGACACATTACTTATTTTATATTTCTCGTTAAAATGTTGATTGTTTCGACGGAATAATGAAACATCTGAGCTTATGTGGAACATAAATAAGTTGCTACAATGTTTAATGATATCTCAACTTAAATGAGGAATAATCCCAATGAAAAATATGGGTATAAGTAAAGGTATACATAGAGGTGAAATGCAAAATTCTTTAAGCACATTTTTTTACATATAAACTAACTAATTACCTTTTTTTTACAAAAATGTAAGCAATGTTAGTAAATAATGGCTCACCGAGATTTTAATGTCTACCGGTTTCAAGACGTACCCATCTCTTAGTCAGGACAATCACTACTACAGCATGCAAACAATACTACCTTTCACTACCATAGCACTATTTACACACTTAAACTTACACAAAATGTTTGACACATGCAATTTTTGATCAACCCGAAGACCAACATGCACTAAGGGTTGCAGCACAAACTTGCGTTTAGAGCCGAAGTCAAACGTGCACTACGGATAAAATTTATCATTCAACGAGCTTATTTACTCGTAGGTTGAAAGAAGTGGGCGGGGTTTGAATAGGATATTGACGAATCTTGACGATGTTGAAACAAATAATCGGCCTCAAAAGCTAATTAACCAACACGTTGGTTCCCTATAGGAGTAGGTAGAGAGAGTTAAATTCCACACCAATCTGTTTTTGTATACAATCTTCCTCTTCCACATTCATACATCTTTTCATACCAACACGCCGATTATTCCGACTTCGACCTGACCTGAATACTTTCAAGAATTTAAATAAAATTGTTGAAGCCAAGTTTTATTTGTCTTCCTCTGCTCCTATTACCAACCACATTTGTTTATATAATATTCGCTTATATCATAAATGCGAGTGTGGTTGATATATAACACATTCAAAGTTTTGAAAAAATACAAAGAATACACATCAGAAAGAGTATTTTTGGGTAGTTTCAGTATAAAAAGTTATTTTGTTACGTTAGTTCATATTTCTTTTTTTGCTCAGGTACTTTAAACCATCAATCATTATTGTCGAGTAACCAATTTTATTACAGATAGAGTGAAACCTACAATCGCGTGCTTATAACCTCTTATCACATTATATATGAAAAAAATCGCAATTTTTTACTGAGTATTTGATTTACATTAAGTATTTTTTGAGATATTACTAAATATTTTATACAAACAGCTGTGGTTTATTAAAAAAAAAATGCTCGAAAAAGACCTCAAAAGAGATTGGCTGTCCAAACTTAAAACACAGTAAGGGACATTTTTTTGTAGTACGTTTTTTTTTTTGCATTTTTGGACAAAGTAGAATCTAAAATACTTAGTCCAAAAATGCAAAAAAACGTACAAAAAAAAGTCCCTTACTGTGTTTTGAGTTTGGACAGCCGAGATGATTTGATGACATAGCCGCTGTGGAGGATAAAAATTGGCTTCAAGCAGCAACCGACCGAGAGAGACTCCTGATTGAACATCTAAATATACAGATTTTTAAAAATGTATTTGTTAGTTGCCTTAAAAAAATTTCCTTGCCTATTAATTATGTACAAGGCTTTACAGCAAATTTAGTTTACGAGTATATTCATCAATCAAGATTCGTCACAAAGCTCAATTATTTGTATTTCTCGTCTTGTCAATTATAAAAAAAAACATAAATTGAACTTTGCGTAGACTCAAATTTTTACGGGTCATGGAACGTTTCGACAATATTAATTCCGTTTTTGAATAAGACAAGATTCTGCTTATGAATATGATGATACGTTATCAAAGGATGTCCCTCATTTGGTGTGTGCATGTCCAATTTTGAAAGGGAGAGATTTAAATTGGAAACAAAATGTGCAAAAGAGGGTATTTACAAAAACGTATGAGGAAATATACAGATATTTGTATCCATGTTTCCATGTTTTCTGCAAACACGTGTGACAACCCTGATATTTTGTTTTAGTTTTAGTTTTTTTATCTGGGAGAGATGGCACGAATGACATGTTTGGTATTCTTCAGAATATTTTTTTGAAAAAAAAACTAAGTGCTTTGAGTTTTATTTTCTATGCGGGCTAGTCATCTTAATTAGCATTTAAAATTTCCATTTTTGGTACTAAACTTAAATATTTTTTTACTTCATATTGTTTACTTTAGTTAAATTTTGAATTCAACCCTTTTTTCTTCTTTTATTATAAATTTATGAAAATAGAGTAGGTAAAAGTGAAATATTTAAATATTTAACAGGTATTGTTACCATTAAATTAACAGTGAAATTTAAAGCCGCCAGATATATTCTTATAAGACTAACTAACTATTTCGATCATTTTCACGACAAAAGAGAGCTTGTCTGTGTTTTAGAACGAAAATTTTAATTAGTGATTGTAATTACTCTGCGACAATTTATTTCGATAAACTGCCAAATTCATTCCCTTGTTATTTATTTATCAAAGAGGAAAACCGTTATAGACGTAATTGAAAATTTATTATTAACTCTTCAATCACAAAAGGGTCGTTTAAAAATTAAAGCAGCTTAAATGTATCGAAAATTTAGAATTATTACGATTAAAATGATTTAACTATAGATATATTTATATTTTATTTTATTTCATTTTGTCTGATTATTATCTATATTAATCGGCTCGTCATTGATCATGAAGACACCGCACTTTGCTGACCCACCCTTTAGTATCTGGTCTCATTACATCTGTCAGTCTATTATTTTTCTCACTTAAGTGAAATCTGTCGACAGTAGGTAATCATTGAATATATTTAATTTATTTAAAGATATGTTTAATAATCTTAAAATAATCACAAAACATCTTAAATCATGAGCCTGAGCGAAATTATTTATTACTTATTTTTAATAAAACAAATAATAGCAGATTACAATTTTCAATAATGTGCCCTAATTGGGTTTTCCCATGCCGAGGGTACATTTTAAAATACATTATGAAATTAAATAACAGAAAAATTGTTTGTGATATAAAATCAAATACAACGTAGCCGAATGATGTTATCTATTTCAGATCTGCCTACTTCTACTATCCATTATACTTTGTTTCGTAATTTAATGCCTTTTTGGATAAAAAAAAATAGGCCGTACAATTTTATTGCAAAGTTATCAAAAACATTTATTTTCTTCTTCTTCTTCTTCATGTTGTTGTAGGCTTGTGGCCTGTTTTCAAGAGGAATTAGCCTCCTGCTATGTCGATTCCCAGCCATCGACCCATCTCTTTGGTGGTCTACCCGGGTCTACCATGGGGTTGGCCGTACAGTGTGATGTGGGGGAGTCAGGATGGTTCCATACCATTGTTTCCTTCGTTGTCTTCCCCACCTAACGACATCTTCGATCTCGCATATTTCCCTGATCCTGGCGTTTCGTATTCTATCTCGAGGACTCTTGCCTGATATGATTCTTAGAGCCTTCATTTCTGAAACTATCAGCGCGTTTTTTTTGTGGCAAAGGTGCCAGCTCTACTTTCGATTCCATGCGTCATAATGTATTATTTTCAGTTTGCAAATCCCATTTTAATTTTTTGTCCATTTGCACACCTAAATATTCAATGTTATCTACCTTTAATTATTCGGAGAAATTATATTCAGTGTTATAACAATAACTGTAATGGATTTATAAGTTGAAATTATGAAAAATCCATATTCTACTGTGAGATACTGAATTTTAACATATAAGACGTTGCAAAGTGTCTTCGGCTTGTAAACATTTAGCAATCACAAACACAATAAAGTTCATCTTTAGCAGTTCAAAGTCTTACTCATTATGGCGGAGTTGAGTTTTGAGGAGTTGAACTCCCAAACTTCATAGACATCACTGTTGACCCAGGGCTATGCATTATATAATATTTAGACACAAAAGCAGTTCCTATTCTACCAAACTTCCGTAACATTTAAGTAAACAAGTAGTACCTACCTTATTTTGCTAAACAGTCCCTACTCAATGGGTTCATAGATTATTTAATGCTTAAAAAGAGGTTGCTTTTTTTTAAAGAAACACTTTATGAAATAAATAAAAACTTTTTTTTTTTAACCATTTTATTTTTTTAAACTATATCCCAACGGGTTTATCTTCTATAAGGATGAATATGTACTAAACTTAAAACGGAAAAATATTCATTTTAATTATGAATGGAGAGCAAGAGTGGTTTGTGAAGTTGAACTGAAGAGAGTGGAGGCCTGAAACTTCGATTGAAGCATAAATATAACTTGCAAAATTTAGCTAGTAGTTAGCAATCATGGGTAGAATGGTAAATTTATACGAGTGTAAAGTGATCACTTAAACTACAAGTCTTTGAAAGGTCGTCGGCCCTGTAAATGCCCAGACTTTTTTTTTGAAATATCAATAAAAATATTGATATAAATAACTCCAAAGTGGACACAAACCCTAAAATCCTGGCCAGTAATTAAGGCACTCGAAATATTGTAAAACAAGGCTTTACAATTGATGTTTTTCACCCTTCACAGTAATATTATTAACATTATTTTGAGTTTTTCAACTGGAAAAAAGTGAAGTCGGTGTTCGTTGTGAAAGGGTGTGTTTGGATATACCGCTTGTTTATTTCTTTGTGTGTGAAATTCTGACCCAAGGGAAAGGCTTCTCTGTCTATGGTAGTTGTCGCAGTACGACCAACTGTTGCTTACATATTTGTATTTTTTATCACAACGGCTCCATTCAAATATTTTATTTAGTTCCAGCCATCTGGAAACAAAAAATGTACAACACGCGATGAAAAATATTTATGGCCGGGGTTTTAAAATGGTTTGAATATATGTTTGCGTATGTATACTTACATAAACGTGAAACATTTCATTTTTACGTAAAGTAAGAAGTTAAGACTGACCAAAGGGGTTTATTTTCTACAATTTTATGACAAAAAATAGATTACAAATTTACGGATCTTAGCCTTGCATTAATTATTTATATCACCCTTTAAACCAACTCAACACGTCTTCTTAAATTTTATCGATAGTGTTTATCTAATCTTTACATTTATTCTTTACATTCATATATCAGCCACCCTTTAAATATTTTGTAATCAAATAAACCAAATATTGCGAATCATCAATACACGAATAGTGTTCAAATTACTTGAAAATTCATGCAATCGTGGTAAAATTTAGGCCCAGCAGCTGCCAAAAATATTAATTATTCTCTGTCAGACTATTCAATCATTCTGGGAGATATAATTTAGCTGGCGGAATCGGTCGCGGCGCGGGAACGATAATTATTAGATTAATGACTAACTCACCCCCTGCGGATGGAACCTTTCCGCGTTCAGTGCTCGGTATTACCCCTTTATGCACGTAACTTACTCCTTGTATTAAATCATGAGAGGTGTCGATTATACTGCCTCTTGATTTGCGGATAAAATCGACTCGTAAATATATTTTTTGTACTGTTTTTTTTTTAATGTATCCGGTAAGAAGTTTCCACCAAACAATAACATACGATAAAATTCTTTAGTTTTAATAGATTGAAATTGAACGAATGATTTATAATCCTTACTGGAGTATGAATCCTTCGTTAAATATTTGAAAAAATATTTTAGACAATTTAATATGTTTTTAAAATTTTTTAAAATGCATGGTAAGATGATAAAAGTGATCAAAAAATAATTGAAATATTATTGAATACGAGTTAAAAGTATACTTTATGTATATTTTTATACTGATCTATTTTATCCATCTCCATAGTAAAGTGGATAATAGACTAGGCTGTGGTGCTGGAGGTCTTGGACTCAATTCTCAGGAGGGTCAAAATAAATATCAGTGATTTTTCAACATGATATTTATTTAATATTTCCCTGGTCTTGTACTTAAAACCCAGGGCTGATTATATTTTTTTCTTGTATTAAATGTTCAAGATAACACTGTGTCTATACGAGGCAGTGCTCTATGCACCGTTGAGTACGGATAAGGGTTAGAAGAAGATTTTCATCATTCAAATTAATAATCCCCTATTTATGAATTATTTAGATTCTTTTAGACTATTGATTAAATATTGTACATAAAATAATATAAACGTAAAGCGACGGACGCGTTTTCAGCAGTATAGGCACCTCTTTTTAAATAAATTATCGTCATAGTTCAATAATTCAAATGCAACAATTTTAACACCCATCAATATGCATGTATGTTTCTCCAGAGATCAGCCTTACTTCTCTATTAGCCATTGATATTAACACGTTAATTACATTGTACGTGCCAGTTGCGTACATATTACATTTCCTCGGTACGGAATGCACGCTAGGCGCATCAGGTTGAAAACGATGAGCTAAATAGCTTTTTGCGTTATAAATAGTACATGTTCTCTTATAGTTTTGATACGATATTTAATATCAGTGTGTGTTTAATAAAAATCCAAAAAACTAAATAATTAAATTTCATATATGAATGCATATTTTGCGAGTGTAAACTCAGCTGTTTATGATAGCTTATATGAAAGCAAGTATAAACAAGTGCCAGGCTTTAATGCTACTCACAAAGAGAACAGTGTGTACCTACTAGAATCTGCAAAAAGGACTTTTATGTTTATAGTTAATATAGGTTTAAAAAAGTAAGCGTTTTAAAAATTGAGATTTTGTAAACATCTCGTGATTTTTTGCGAAATTTAATACAGCGAACGTCAAAAATTAAACGCATTTATTCATTGCACAATTTATGTTATTCGTTTGATAAGAGATGCGTCTATCGTTCGTGGTCGCCGCTTCAAAAGAATCCCACCCTTAATGTGTTAAATAAGACGGTTAAATATAGGATATCTTCGTTCATCGGTTCTTCTTTACTTCCTCGGCAAGGCATTTATGACTTCCGATACGAAATTAGTCAGTCTTTCGAAAACGTAGGGGATGTAAGTGGTGCACAAACTTTCTTTCCACTGGGGTACGATAACCTGAAAGAGGAAATAGTCGGAATTTAATTTTCTCCCACACGTGACTTCCTGGGCGGGATTTCCGGGCTAATATTTTATCCAGCCTAAAATAAATTTCATTTAAGAATGTGATTCCAGAAAGGGTCGAGAGTTACGCGGAACTTTAACACTTACAGGTACGTATTTCAAGCGTTTGTTAGGAATTCGGTGAAATCTCTCGTGGAAATTTATCCGAACAAAATACTAATTATTTTTTTCTGAAAAAAGCTTAAATGATGATTCAGGCGTCCATCAGTGAATGAATATAAAACAAGTGTTTGATGAAATATAAATTACTCTTTAGTAACTAACGTATAAATAATAATTGTATGTTACAATGCTTCATGATGTTTATTATTTACGCATTAACTTCGTGGAAAAACAAGACAATTCAAATATAAAAATTAAACTATATTTTGAGTTATTTATTGTAAACACAACCAATTCCGAAAACAACAGATATTCTCATTAACAGCTGAACGCACAAAATGTTTTTTGTTTTGTTGTAATTATTACATTTATTGTCTTAATATCATTTACATATTACATTTATTGTATTTCATGAAACTAGTCGTGTTTACAATAATAATCTAAACAAAATGGTACTAAACAAGTGTTTTATTTTTATGTTTATATGCTATTCAATATAAACTCAAATTGAGCGAAAATTGCAATGAAACCATTAAAAACATTTTTTTAGATAAAGCTAAACTGGCAGTACAAAGTCCTGGCTCCAACCCCAATGAGCAATATAATATGATTTTTTTTTAAAATCAAACATCTACAATAAAACGTCCAATTTGTTTTGTAAAATGGCCAATTTGATTTGTTAAACTTCTTTTTTGGTTTGTGAAACGTTCGATTTGATGTAGAAAACCTGTATAACCCTGGCCTGGTTGTGAAGAATTGATCACGTTCATACAATTGACGATCAACTCAACATTGCATCACTATGATGCAGTGCTCTATGCACCATTATATGCGAACAAGGGTCGGTTGTAGCATAAATAATATAATTTTAAAGAAAGTGAGCTTACTAGTGAGATTGCCAGTATGAGCACAGGGTAGAACATCATCAGGAGTAGTTTCAACATCTCTCTCACCGTGTAACATGTGCCGATCACGCACAGTACCCCTATGAACACATCCTTGTTCCTTACTATGCCATCCATCAGTTCGTTCATTGTTGTCGTGAGATTCTGCCAAATTGTCTTTGGGTGCTAAAATTGACAAAAAAATTAAGCAGTAAAAAAAAAGCAAACCAAGAAATGATCAACAAATATATTGACAAATTTTGTTTTTAAATTGATTATCGTATTATTTAGCGTTGTTCGATAACCAGGTTCACGACGCCCAGGACAACTACTGCTGACAATTCGTCGGCAGTTCTCGTCAGAGCTTCGGGACGCGGATCTGACTTGGGAGGATGCAAAGGAGCTGGCAGCCGATAGAAAAGCCTGAAGAAAGTTTGTGGACTCCATATGCTCCACTGAGGGAGCGGATATGGTTTACATAATAATTATTTATAATTAGTTAAATACGAAAAATTTGTCTAGATTCGAAGGGTTCTGTGTTAGATTTTCTTAGAAATCAAAATTGTCTGAAATCTGAGTGAATTCAATAAGTAATGACACAGAGTTTTGTACAAAATTTATTTTAATTACAAAACTTGAGTGGACTTTCTATCACAGTACACAAAATTACCAAAATTACAGATATATAATTTAATAAAAATATTGAATTTTAGCTTACGTTTGGCATTTGACCAAAACCTGTGTAAAGTATTGAGACAGGAACTGAAACAAAAGATTTTTCTATGTAGTAAGTGCTGTTTATATATGAAATGATTTTTTAAACGCTTTAAACAAGCATTACTTTTGAATGATTACAAATGTCCAGAAAAAAAATTAAAACTTCATTGTATCTAACATAAATTTTGGAGACGTCAAATTTTATGAGTTAAAGAAATTAATTAAAAATAGAACAAATATTGGCAGTTCGATTTTTAGTTCATTTTCTACAGAAATAAGTTCTTGCTTTACGCTCTTTTTGGAGATTAGTACTTGAAAAAGTATATGAAAAAATTATAGAAACCAATATGACTTACGACACAACTTTTTAAATTTGGTCATAAAGAAAATTTTCCCATAGATAAGAAATGATCTGAAGAAAGATTCCGCATATGGTAACCTATATTTTTTACTGGTTTACAATAAAAAGTACAACATTTCTGAAAAAAGAAAACAATTTGTAATTTATTTGTTGTTTTATATAATTTTTTCATTGAGGGATCATTCTATTGTAGTGTGTTTATTTGAAGAACCGGTTTGATATTTACACATACATATTAACACACATATAATATATTTATATATATAAATATATATATATATATATATATATATATATATATATATATATATATATATATATATATATATATATATATATATATATATATATATATATATATATATATATATATATATATATATATATATATATATATATATATATATATATATATATATATATGTATATATATATATATATATATATATATATATATATATATATATATATATATATATATATATATATATATATATATATATATATATATATATATATATATATATATATATATATATATATATATATATATATATGTATATATATATATATATTCATTAAATATATATTTAACATTTACTCATTCCATTACAATAAAATTTAATGAAAAGTCGTACATAACAGGCATGAAAAATAATTTACAAGGATATAATTTTATTTGCAAAGCTAACAAATAACACACATATTATACCCACATCCGGTGAGGATCATAAAATTTCTACTCCTTCATATTTTTCTGATGAAAATAAACAAAGAGAAAAATGTTCCACTATTTTATGTTTCTAGCAATAAACGTTTGGTTCACAGAACGAATTTATCTTAATAATAGAGCGCATCTGTACTAGGAAATGCTGATGCATTTTCCTCAGTGGTGTACAGCAAAGTAGCTGATTATATTATTTTTACGTTGGAACAAGAAAACAAGAGCGTATTGATAGAAACTCAATTCTACGAATTAAACCGTTTAAATAAGTTGTAAAATGCGGATCACTAAATAACTGCATTTGCAAGTTTGTGATCATTAAAATTATAAAGTTAGTAATTATGTGATCATTAAAATTATAAAGTAAGTAAGTATTTTTTATTTGTGTTAAATTGTAAATTTGAAAAAATGTTTATTGTTAATATGTTTTTATAAGGTTTTATTTAAATTTTAAATGGGTTTTTTAAAACACATATTTAGATATTAGTAGGATAAATATATTCTATCGTTTTTTAAGTTTTAAAGAAAATTCTAAAAAACCTTGATAAAAATTGGTCAAACTCGTAAAAAATAATAAATAATATTTAACTTTATTTTTTTACGTTTTATTATTTGAAAAAATATATATCACTAGAAAATTACTTATGACAGACGTTTTTATAGTTGTTAAAATATATTAAATGTTATTAAATAATTCAATTCATTTCATAAATATTAATATAATCTGGAATAGTAATAATACAGCACGTTTTTCAATATTGTGGCATTCATTTTAGACGAAATCGATTAATTTGTTCCATTAAATGTTTATAAACAGACTTTGAATATAACTTTGTTATATTTGATAGTTTGTTTTCTTTAGAGCTTTTTTATACGAAAGTAAAATGGTTCAGTTTTGCTGTCCAAACTTTTGGCTTCGAATTGGATTATTTAAAATTAAAACCACAATCAGATATTATTATTGAGATGATTTTTTGTCCTGTAAAGGAAGTTAATATTTTTTTCGACAAACAAGTATATCAATTCATTTATTGTGTTTTATTTTACAATATTTAATTGAAGTTTACTTTACATTTTATCCATTTTTAATTGAAATTTCACTTACTTAAACTAACTAACTAACTTACCGCTGCTTCCCCGCAGGGGTAGGCAGAGAGAATAGAGCGCCACACCACTCTGTCCTTGCAAACATTCTTCGCCTCTTCCAAGTTCATACATCTCCTCATACATACCCGCCGATTGTTACGACTCCTAACCTGACCACTTTCAAGTATTTGGCATACCTGATCATGCCATGTTTTCCTCGGTCTTCCTCTGCTTCTTTTCCCGCTAACATTCGCCTCATAAATTTGTTTTACCGTTATTTCCTCACTTATTCGTTCTACATGTCCAAACCATCTCAACACACCTTTCTTAATTTTATCGATAATGCTTATCTCAGCTTTGCATTCCTTCCTTATTTCACTTACTTGATACCTCTATTTCTGAAAATCTATTATGACAAGTGTTTTAATGCACTCCCCATAACTTTTCAATTGCACATGTAAAGCTTATAACAGGACAAGAAATAAAGATCGAGTTTGCACCTTATATGTATATTGATAGATAAAAATAAGACTTATAAAGGTTAGACTATTACTAGACTCATTAATACATTAATTAAAATGGACTCCTACAAATTGAACGCCAAATCGATAATTAAAGAATACATAATAAATCGCAGTATTAACGATAAAATAATTGTAATATTGTTATTATTCAATCGAAAATGATAAAGAAAACAAAAAAGTAGGATAAGATGTTGAAGAAAAAAACGTTAAGGAAAACTACGAAAATAAAATTATGATAAACAGTTAGGGTTCCAAGGATGGGTAATAATATTTAAGGTATTTGTTGAAAGACATACGTGTTAATGCAATTTCTCATGAAAAAATAGTCATAAAAAGTCATTTGCAAGAATAAATTTGTTTATTTTCAGCGATTTACAAAAAAATAAATTAAGGTTTAAATGACTACAGTAAAAACATATATCACATTTTTTGTATTAAAGTAAAATAAGATGGTCTTCAGTCATACGATAAAAATAATCAACTTACACAGACGATGTTTATGTGTAGGTGTTACTTAAAAAGATAAGTTTATACCACGGCTATTTTATAAATACTTAAATAACTACTGTAAATAATAAAATATGTTTATTTTCAATCATAAAAAAATAAAGGTTTAAATGACTTCAATAAAAAATATCACTTTTTATTGGATTAATGTAAAATAAAATGGTTTTTTAGTCATGAAATAAAAATTATCAATTTACACAGACGATGTTTATGAGTAAGGTATTTGTTTATGACTCAGCAATTTTTCGTGCTTTAAATATTAAAAGACACAATATTTCTCAGAAAATTTCATTGAAAATCTTCAAAAGATTATATTTATATATTTCCATATTGATATATTCTACAAAAGAAATTCTGTCTTAAAAAAAGCGTCTTTAGAATATTTAATTTGTTTCATCAGAAAATTAAATCAGTGAATTTTCAAAGTACCAACATCCCTCTTGGAAATTAGTTTCGCAAAATAAATCAATATACCTACTTGTGATCCTTTGAAGGATATGCGCCATGAACCATGTTTAATTTATGATGGGGTATTAGATTCTCAATAACAAATTTATAGGCAGCAAAACCTGCCAACATTAAATTAATTCGACTTGTAATAAATCAAAAATATCTGTCCACGTCGTAGAATCTCAGAAATAAGCAGAAATAACTGTAACCTAAACAGCATTTGAATCAAAAGGCTTTTAAACTGACTTTTAAATTTAAATTGAGTACAATTTTTTATTAAAATATTTTAATGAGTTCAAAATTTGTTTAAAAGTCAAGAAACTTCATTGTTTAGATATCAATATAAAAATCTTTGTTTTTGTAAAAAAAATGTTGTTGTTTTATCAAACAATGATATATATTTTTATAAACATGTAATTCATGTTTATTTTCCTATGCAAGTACTCTCGTTTAAAACCAAATTAAAAAAACATTAAAATTCATATTTTGCTTATGTTTTATACTCAACCTTTATGGGAGTAAGAGGTGGTAGAAGTACATGTACGTTCATGATAATAATTAAAGTCCAGTGACATTTATTCCTTAATAATACAAAAGCCAATTAATGGCACTTGTATTATCATCTGTGGTTGTATTGAAACACTCAAATTACACTGGATTATTTTTCCCAAGACATTTTACTTAAGACAAAGTTGATGTGACTTTGTTATGACGCTGTCAAATAAAACCCAAGAAATAAAACATCGATAGTTTTGGTATAAATTATGTTTCATAATGAAAATATGTTGCTTAAAGTATTTTTTATGATATAAAAAATAAAAAGTAAAAAAAAAAATACAAAAAACTCCACAAAAACAGTTTGGTCTAAAAAAAACTCAACAGTTTAAAGGTTCAATTTAACATAAAATTAATCTCATTTATTGATTTGGCAATTACTTTCTGGTATTATCAATCAATTTTGAATTAAATTAATAGTCATATAAAAACAATAATGAAAAATAATATTTCACTTGAACTTGTTAAAAACCATTTTATCATTAAATCTATTGTGACACGTGTTGAGATTTTAAGAAATAGTGGTTATCAAAAGTAAATGTAAAAATTAAATTGAAAATAAAATTAAACTTGTTAAAAAAGATATGTAATTTTAAAAAGAAAAATCACAAAGAAAGTGCTTCAAATATTAATTTAAAAAAGGTTTGTGTGATGTTTAACATATGACGCAATGAAAAACCACCATAAAATTATACGTCGATAATTTTTATGTGAATTGTATTTACTGGTGTCATTTGTTTTATTTTTTATTTATTGTTAATAATTAAGTCTTCGATATGAAATTATATAATTTGAAATAAAAACAAATCTCATACCCCAATTACAGTTTTTTTTCCGGAGAAACTCAATCCGGAAGAGGTTAAATTTAAGTAAAATTTACAATCGTTGAAACAGCTTGTTTGTGGTGGGCTGGGTGCAGCATCTGGTATTAATTGCAGTTTTGGACCTCAGCGTAAACTAGGGCTGAAATACGTGCAGCCAAGCAATTGCAATATTGCCTACACAATTAAGGGAAGTTACATTCTGCGTCGCTTCATAATCCTGCAGCGCCACTTTGTCTTGCCGATATGGATCAGGGGTCGGACCAATACGACCTAAATTCTCTATCCAGCATCCCTCGGCTTACACCCGCCGACGGAATTTGTTTCGATAACGGCAACAGCCATGAGCCACAATTCCACGAATTCGCCTACTGACTGTGGAAATGGGGAATGGTGGAATCAAACAATTAGGAGCGTGGAACCATTTTCACACTAAAATTTTGGCTTGAATTCTTGGAAGATAGTTTTATGCATATTAGGTGTTTGATAACAATCGAGAGACACACATTAATTGAGATTTTATTTATGATGCCATTGGCATCCTGAAATCAGTAAGTGATTAGAATTGTCATAATGTTAATATAAATGCTTTAATTAAAACCATATAATGGAAAAAAAATTAATTCGACTTTTATAACTCATTTTTAGAATGTAAAGGTAAGATTTGATGTAAATACACATACACGTACACATACACACACACACACACACACACACACATACACACACAAATACACACACACACACACACACTGATTTAAATAATATGCTCATAATTGAATATTCATTGAGGTTTATTCTTTAAACATTTAGTATAAAAGTACCCACAGATGTAAGACTTTTGACTAAACATTTTTTTAATTATAAAAACATAATATCTTTAAATATTTTTGTGTAATGATAGTTTAAAAATAATATCGGAGAGATGGTGTAAGGAAGCCAGTTTTTTGAAGCTTGCAATCGCTAAATTGCGCTTCTATGCTGCAATATGTTCATCTTCCACAAATAAATGTGTTTATATACAATCTTGACGCATTAACTTTTTGTTGGAATCAATGAACAGAATGACATTCATGAAAGTCATGACATTCGAAAATGGTTTTCCTTTTCCATCAAAGATTATTTTATCGACTGAAAACATTATTGCCAAGAGGCCCTGTGGGAAATATTCTTGTAAGATTACATCAGCTCTCTAGCCCCATAAAATATGTAAATTATGTATATGTTTAAATATAGTTCATTTGTTTGCCTTTATAGTGTAGTAGTTAGCACGTTTGGCTAATACGCTAAAGATCCCGGAATCTTTATCATAGAACGGTGGCACACAAGGGTCGAAAGAAATATAAATGATTTTCACTTTTAAACGCATGACTGGTCACCTTCTATGATCACATAGTTAACGATCAAGAGAACTCGGTATCCATACTAGGCAGTCTCTTATTCACCATTTGGAGCAAATAAGGGGTTATACTTTGTATATTTACATGACATGAAATGGTGGAATATTCGTATTAAATTCAATTCAGTTCGATGCTCAAATCAATACGCATTCGATAGTTATATAACATTTTTGTAATACTTTCGTAATCTTCACTGAAAACAGAGCTTTTTCATGGCAAATATTGATACAAAATGTTAAATAAACTGCTCTCTAATATTGATATTAAAAGAGTCAGCTATCTAAATAGTAATTTTCTATTGGCAAAACCTTAATTTTTATTGAGTGTTGTTGAAATAATGACGTAAAAAAAGTTAACAAAATAAAACAGAGGCTTTGTTTTTTACCATATTATTTTAAGTACTACTACACAATCCAGTCTCAACTTAATCTTTTTCGAGGATAAATACATACCTACAGAAGACTTGCATGTCAAAATCGATTGAAATAATAGTACGAAAAATAAAAATGGTTAAAAATAAAGTATGTGTTTTATTTTATTTATTGTTTCGGCATTAACTTTGTGGTAAGACATGTTACAATAATTAAAGAAAACACTTCGTTTTTGAAAATCTTACCCTCCCATATCCAACCTGCATATTATACAAATAATAATTTACATAAAATCCTCGATAACTCAAAATCTAAAATTGATTTATTACAAAAAAGTGGTGTTTATGAAATTTCGTGTGGAGATTGTGATAGAAAATATATTGGCCAAACTGCGAGAAATTTAAAGATTAGAATCAAAGAACATCAAAGCGGTCTTGTTAGTAATTATTTTTCGGAATTTGCAAATCATATAATAGATACTAATCACTCATTTCACTCCCATAAATTAAAATTATTACACCTTGTTCCATATAAAGGCCAAATTATGAATTATCTTGAAAATTTAGAAATACAAAAAAACCTGAATTCTAATAATAATTTATTAAATAATATATTGTTTCAAAATTCTTCGCCATTGCTTTCAATTTTTCCTTTGTTTTCAAACTCCGTTCCTTGACTAACCCCTTCCCCTTACTTTCCCCCTATCCTTATTTATAGAACAATTTTATATTTTATATTTTAGTTATTATACAGACCTGAATGATGGAAGTTTAGCTTCTGAAACATGTAGTCTATAATTAAACTCAAGTGGTAAAAAACGAAGTGTTTTCTTTAATTATTGTGTTTTATTTAATGCAGAATTACGTTTTATAAGTAAAAGACGTCATATTTTCCATAAATCCTATGGGTAGAAACTGCCAAGTAAAATAAGGTAGGTACCGATTGTATACTTAAATGTATCTCAAGCTTAATATAATAGGAACTACTTATATGTCTGTTTAGAATGCATACCCTTGGGTCATCAGCGATGTCTACAAAGTTTCAGGGTTCAACTTGTAAAAGTTAAACTTAGCCACAATTAGTAAGACTTTGGACTGTGAAAGTAGAACGATATTGTTTCACGAACTTTATAAAATAAGCCACAAAGTAAAAGCAAAAATATTTTAACATATATTTTTAAATGTTGTGTTACAGAAAGTCTTTTAATGATAACGACATGATGCAATGGTAAAATATAAACTTCATCAAATTAATTTTTATTTTGTCAAAAAAATATTGATTTAACTTGAAAAAAATAAATGTTTTTCAAAAACTGATTTACCACTGTCGAAACGTAAAGCATTCGAACCCTTTTCTAGTGTATTATCATGTTTACAATACGCAGTGAGATTGTTGGAATACATTATGTCATGGCCAGTCTCTCCCAAGTGATCCTCCTTAAAGCGAGAAAAGTTAAATGGATTTTCCTGGTAGCCTATACCAATAACTATTTATCTAGGGCTCAAATAGTTTTCGATTACACAATCCTGAAAACTTTTCATGAAAGATCGCCAATTTCACCACAAACTGAAAACATTTTAAAATGTATGTTTTTCACACAAAAAACAAAGCCAAACAAACAACCAAAAAAGAAGTTATATGGCAAAAAATTCATTATTTGAGCACAAATTTATAATTGCACAGCGTCGGAACAAAACAGTTTATCTTGATCTCTAATAACGCAAAAAGGTAAGACAATCACCCTTACGCTCCTCCTAAATTATTGAATTAGAAATGGTTTTATATATATTTATTTATTCTAGATGGCTTAAATTTAGACGAAGCATATTTCGTTTTTATACGAAAGAAGAAAAAAGTATAAGCAAAGCCCTTAAATGATCAGACTTCCATCTTCTTTCAAATAATAGATGCTATGTCTCCAGTTGAGAGACCTTTAATATGTATTGATATATCATCCATCTGTATTTTTATTTTTTTATGAACCATATGATTATATTTAAGCTTTTTCTATATTTTGCAAGTTTTTTTTAATTAATAAAAAGTTGAACTTACTGGAAACTTTAATATAAAATAGAAACAACAAATTTATTTTGTTCAATTTTTCGGTGCTGGTGAAGAAATTAAAATGAAAAAAGCGTTTGATTATGAAGTTAAATACGATAAAAACCGCGTTACATTAGACTTTTTAACATGTATGGTAGAGGTTTTTACAAAATATAAGTTAAATGGAAAATAAAGCATCTTTTTAAAGCTTCAAAAAAATTGCATAAATTAATTGCTTTTATCGGTTTTCGCTATACGGGGATCCGACTAAATGATTTCGCTTCAGCTAATAACCCAATCGTATGTAAGAAAGCTGTAAAAAGCTATAAAGAGGGATTCCCATCTCACAAAGAAAGTAATGAAGTTGGAGAGGAAGGGATTACATCGTTCAAATCACGGATTTCTTTTCAACTTTCTTTCACAGAACCGTTTGCACTCCGAGTCATCCCCAGAGGCTACAAGTCCTTAAACTCGGCTATTTTTTCCAATGAGAAGCGAATTAATACTAGCTCACCAACCCGGAAATCGAAAATCTGGGAAACTGCGTAATTTGCATCGGCGGAAAGAAATTCACCCCTTATAAAGAAATCGAACAATTTGTCGATTTTAGTGCCTTTTGATGAGTTTGTCGCTGTTTTACTTTTCGCTTTGGTTTGTGGACTGACCTATCCCTTTTTCTTTACAGATTACCTTTCAGGGTAATAAGAGGGGTGGAGGCGGCCTGGAGAGGGGATGAAGCGTGACGAGAAAGACAATTCGCCCATTTCGCGGCCTGTGTACACAAAGTGGACACATTGACACACTGTGTAGAGATCAAACGTAATAAACTTACAAATTTTATTGATTTGAGCTTTGATTCCTCCTGAAATAAATATATCAAAGGAATAAATCTAATCCAACTCCTGAAATAGACAGGGCCAGCGGGTTTTAAGGCAATCGACTGAATAAATGAATAAGAGAATATCATGTTGTAATATATTTATCGTTTTTGTGTTTTGATTTACAATTTTATGTACTCAATTATATTTCCGTATTGATTGTGACTCACAAATGAAAAATCAATTAGATTTCAGTTAACGTGATAATGTAACATTTTTACCTTACACTAGCAACTGAAGCATACCACTGTCACATTTCTAGTATCTAAGATAACACTGTATAAATCTAGTAAGCTAGAGCTTTATTAAAATACTAAGATAAATAAACTAATAATGACGGAAATATGAATGTTTTTAATTAACATGGCTGAGTACCTGTTATTGGCTAGTTCTATGGATATTTTCACCGTTGTATACATGATTGACATGTAAATTATAAAAAAAAAAAAAAAAAAATTGAACATATCAATATGTATCATATTATGCATGGTAAATCATAGGAACACAGTCTAAAAAGTAATCATTTTAACTAGCTAGTGAATGGTTTGATAAATTAAGCTCTAAAAATTAAGAAAAAAATTAAATAGCCGTGTTTTTGCGAATTGTGTTTTTTAATGTTTTTTTTTGTTTTAGTGAAATTTTTGTGTTCTTTTTGTATCCACAGATATTTTTTTTAAAATATTTTTCAAGTTATTTGAATTAAAAATAATATTTCTATGACGGAACCACAAAAAATCCTCTTTTTAAACCGTGTCAACTTAGAACGTAGAAAAAAAACCTTTTGAATTTCAGATGACGCACGTAAAGAAATGTGTTCGAGCTTATCCGAGAGGCCTTTTCAAGGAATTTCCCAAAATAAAGCTATTTGAAAAATATGGTGCCACGATTAGGTCTTACCCCTTTCTATTATTATATCAAATCTCTACACCCACTACATTTTAACTTTGTCATGCAATTACTGAATGGATCTATTATATTTCCCCTTCGCATCCGGCACTTGCAAGATTAAAAATAATAAAAAAGCTTTTGCGCTGCTTTATTCAAATTAAAATAGTTCGAAAGGTTAATCAAAAAAGTTTTTAAGTAAGTTTTTACGCTCTGGATAAAATCGACATTAAGAAAATTTTCAATGGAAATTAATGAAATATAATTTATGCAAAATTTAGAGTAAATAAATGAGCATAAGCTTTATGAAGTCCACGTTCATTGTTTTAGTGATCTTAAGCATCTCAAAACATTTTCCAAGGTAAGATATATTTGAAATGTGATACTGGAAACATATGATACATATCTATACAGCTCCGACCCAGATGCGACACATTTGTGAAGACAATCTACAATAGTAATACATCGTACAATACTTTTATACGTATTGCACTGCACAATAAAATTATCATGTATAACATTTAATAGCAAAAACGACCGACTTACAAAGTAAAATAATGCTATTGAAAAAACGATCTTTCCCTTAAATAAGGAAATTTGTTATGATTTGTGAAGCTTGTTTTTCTTTTTATTTTATCGAGAAACAAACATGATGTTCAAACTTAACTGCTGAAGTAAATAATTCATAAATTTTGTTTTATTATTTCAATAATATTACATTTTTTTGATTTGTAAAAATTAATATTGTCAAGTGTCACATAAATATGCATTATTTTTGGCTAATTATTTCAATCAATGCTCAGATTATATTTAAAATTATTGAAAACTAAATAGCTCTTTCAAAGTTTGCGATAATCTAATTTTCCGGGAGTATTTATCATTGTGTAAATTATTTTGTTTGTGTTGGCATAAAATATTAATATAATGCAGTCAAGCATTTTCAAGATAAGTAACATCGTTAAAATTAAGATATTTTTATTGAGATGGTTTGGGTATGTGAATCAAATGAGTGAAGAGTCAATAGTTAAACAAATTTTTGAGGCAAATGTTATAGGTAATAGAAGCAAAGGAAGATTAAGAAAAACTTGTCACGATCAATTTTTTCAAATACTTATAAATGGTCAGATATGTCTGAGGAGATGCATAAATGTGAAAGAGGCAAAGTTTGCCTGCAGACAGATTGATGTGGCGTTTTATTCTCTCTGCCTACCCCTGCAGTGAAGCGGCGTGATGGTTAGTTTTTTTCTCATATGTACTTCGAGATACGAATCTGACTCGAAAAGATGCTGAAGAGCTCATAACTGATAGAACAGACTGGTGGCAGTTCGTGAACTCTATATACTTCACAGTGAAAATGGTGCATTGAATGAAATTTAAGGCTTGATAATAAATTTTCTATATTAAATAACCAATTTTACGTCCAACTCATTTTCATACCAAATGTATACTAATCAACGCATTCCAACTAAAGCACCTAACTCAATAATAGTCTGTTATGCACCTGTTATGATTATGCACCCTTTATCGTTTTGAGGTGGCATAAAATCGTATCTGCAAACAGTAGCAAAATTTCAAAACAGTCCGTAAATTCACCATTGAAATTCGTGTAGGTATAAATTCACGCGAATACTAAAATAAGAGAAAATTCTATATTTTTGTTAAGGTTATTATCCTATTATTGAAGGTTTAAATACTCATGTTGAATAAATCATATTTGTTTTCAGCTAAAAAACACATGAATATCAAATAAAGTCTAGAAGCCCGAAACATTTTAATTTTCTTCATTCTTTGAGTACCCTCTGGGGGTCGAATGTTTTTTTGTTTTGTTAATTTGTGTACTTATTTTTCAAAAAATATGAACATATTAACGTTTTCATTTACTGATCAAGCACTTCTTTGTGAAACCACAAATTTATTTAAAAAAGTGTAAATACTTAAATATGAATTCCAATTACATATTGTGATATTTAAAAAAAGGTTTCTAATAAGTTTGGGATGGCGCGGTGTTTTAATGAACAAACTACTTAAATGATCAATCTTAAACACATAGTTTTATGACATGTGAAATGTTTTCAAACATCGTAAAAGTCATAATAAAAACTTTCTGATACTTGTAGTAGAATCTCCTGGTTTATCCTTCTGATTTCTTGAGTAATGCTGGCTTTAAAAAAATATTTTTTCTTTTAAAACTGCAATGTATGTGGGTATAAAACCATTGCTTATCCTAACTTACCCGCGTGACATATAAAAACGAATTTACATGCAAACATTTGTTATAAAAAAGCATGTTTTCGACCTTTCTAAGTATAAATATATTAAGGCATGAACGATCAAAGAAAAACCTAATTAAATAGCGAATTCCTTAGAAGAAGTTGTAACTTAAATCGCTTTTTAAATCGATAATTTAAAAACTAATCACGGCATAAATATCGTTACCGTAACCATGCGTATAACGTGTAATTAGTTTCTGATATATTCGGCAACTCCACATAAAAATCATAAACTAGAAAATAATATAAAACGAGTTTAAAAAGTTACCTATAATAGAATAAAAATTAAATATCTCTATAAGTATTAAAAGGTGATAAATGTTTGCAAAGACACTGTCGTATGACGTTCTATTAACTCTGCCTACCCCTGCGAAGAAGCGGTGTGATGTTAAGTTTATTAGTTGGGTTAAACCTAAAAGTCTAAATTCTAGACTGAAAAAGTAAACGTCTTGAAATATCATTAATTGGGATTCCGCAGAATCCTACACACGGGATCTCAAACTTTAGTTGTGTATTATGTAAACAACATGAACCTATAAAACTAACCGAAATGTTGGCTCACGGTATACTTTTTTCAGCAAAGATAAGAGTCGGATACAGTATTTTACTAAGAGTTTTTTTTCGTCCAATTTGTATCGGTAGAGTTTTCAACATGCGACCGAAAAATACTTTTGCGAGGAGATTAAAGGTATAACAAAAGTTTAATCTCTCTCCGGGTTCTCTACAAAATTGTCCCTTGCATTTCAAGCTTCATGGACCAATGACTGCGCCTCGAAATAATAGGGTAGTTTTAAACGTGGGCCGGTAGTTTCAGAAATACAGTTTGAACCAAATAAACAAAATATGCTGAATCAAAGCTCAAACTTTTCTTGTTAATATATGTATTTAAAAAATGTATAGAAATATCAACCAATATTTATTGAAAACCTTAATTTATTTTTATAAAATAGAAAAGCACACTTGTTTAACGACTTTTTTTATACATTTATTAAACTGGTATTCACAAGCACTTAATTATCCTTAGCGATTGATTCGTATCTATCACTAAATATGATAAGGCACTTATGAAAAAATATTTTATTTTTATTTTTTAAGTTTATTTAATGTGCTAAAAAGTATCAAGCAATAAAAATTAATGATTTTAATTTTTTACTTTTATTTACCCCCAAGGGTATTGCCAATGTATGGTTTTTATAATTAATGAAGATTCAAAGCGGTGTCATGATTCGAATCAAGGGCACGAGGGAACAAGAACCAAACTCTTAATATGGATTTAAAAAAAAGAAAACACCAAAACCTTCATATGGTACGAGGATCACAAAACTACATCAACAAAAACTTAACAGTTTGAAATCATTCCCTTTTTATGTCATAATTCACTGTCATAAGGATGGGTTGCCCCAGTAAAAAATAACCAAAAAACTTTTTTTTTCATTAATCCGTAACTTGATAATTGGTCTTGCCAATTTTCGTCGGTCTTACTAAGGTTCTGTTTGCAACATCATATGCGCCATAGATTCGTTTTTTCGTTTTTTTTAAACTCATTCGCTCCACGAGTCCAAACTTTACTTACCTTAATTTTTTCGATTATGTTTCTTTCAGCTAAAAAAACTTATTTCACCGTATTGTAATTTTATTACAACAGAATTTTGTCTTATTCCATTATATAAATAACCGTTGGGAAATAATAAACAATCCATACAAAATAGTTTGACGTATACTCGTTTACGTATAATGAAAACATCCTCCCTATCAAATTTATCATAATCGGGTGGTTTTCCGTGTTTGATGTCAAGGACTCTAGAGTCAGAATTTCCGGATTCGAACCCACTCTACCAAAGTATGGTCTATTTTAAATGACGGATGCTTCGGCCTACAAATGAAGTATTGAAATGAAATATTTCAGTTTAAAACAGGAACGCAAATATTTTTCTATATAATACAATAAAAGATCACATAAATGATTTTAAATGATAATTTTAAAATAGTGAACGCAAAATGTATTATTGTATGACATAAAATTTAGTACAAATTAATGAAGAAGAGAGTCGTGATATTATCTTCAGTGTAATAATTTCAGCGTGTGTGTCAAACTCCCCCAGATAAATGGCTTTTCGAAATGAAATGAGTTTCGTCATTTGAAAATTTATTACTCAAAGCATCGCAGTGGAGCGGATATCCTCAGAATCATAATTCCGAATACACCGGAAGCAGAGTAATCAAACTCCAGACATTGCCATTCATTTGACAATAAAACCACCCTGGTCCGCAATTCATCCTTGCATCCGTGCGGATTTCCGCTAAATCCTATTGACATGTTCTAAAACAAACAATCACCCCCCATCCCTACACAAATCAAAGGAAAAGGGATGTATTTTTAGTATTTAAACACTTTTTTATTTATATTCTGACCCTTTGTTTCAAACTTTCTTTGAATCTATCACAATATGTATTTCGATTTGTTGATCATTACACTTATAAGTTTAATGATATAAACACTTATAAAGTTAATTAAATATGTAAAAATGTTTATGTTTTACAGCATTTTGAAATTTGAGTATTGTGGTTGTCAATCATGGGTGGTACTCAATTATTAAAGTGATTACTGAAATTCAATAAATTCATTGAAAAAAAAACAATCTTATACAAAGTATTAAATGTGTAAGGCATGTCCATAATACAATTTTAAGAATTCTCTTTTTCGATGTTATTAACAATAATAATAATTTGAATTATTTTAAAAGCGCCATTTTCGTAGAATACTACTTGTAAGGCGCTTATTATATAACGTTCAACAAAAAAAATTAGCTGTATAAAATGGGATTTGTTTTGAATTTTTTGTACTATTACAACGTCTGATAAAACAGAGTAGAGGTGATTTTTTGTGTGAAATATACAAGTTTGAATGATAATATTTGTATATATTGTAATAATTTGATACAGTCAGAAAAATTATCTCTACTGAGTTCAACATCACTTCTTGGAGAGTCTTCGTTCTCTTTTTAATCTCGCAAATGAGCAATAGATTGTTGCTTAATACGTGCTTTCTTTTAACGACATCCCTTTTCTTTCCCCTGACACTCGCGGGTTCCTGAAATTACCCAATCTAGCTACACTTTGAAGTTATTTCACTGCAATCGTAAAATGTCACGATCTGATTAGAGCTGTTTATCTCGCTCGGTTCGATCAGAAACTAGAATCGAGCTCAAACTATCACGAAAATGTGGCGAAGAAATTAATTGTCTATGAAAATTGCTTCTCCGTAAAGTAACTATCCATTTGTGTCTTAAAATGATAATTTAAAATATTATTACTCTTCTTCAATTAATAATCATTTAAAAGATTTATAAAGTGTTTTATGAAAATAATCTCATATTTCTGATAACATCCTAAATTTAACAAAATAATTCATTTTAATCAAAATTCTATTTTATTAAGCCAGGCATTTGAAAGTACATAGATTTAAAGTCGAAACATACTCATTTCATTTGATGCCATGTTACATTAGTCTTAAATTAAAAAGACCAAAATTAACAATCCTGGGTTTTATATTCAATACTAACTACACCCAACTACGCATTGCTCTGACTTTGTCTGAATGAATGTAAACGAAAGAAAATGGAAAGTATATATGTAGATATGTTTTGTTTGAAACAACAATGCGATTGAAAGAATTAGAAAAGGACAAGCAGTTGTCAAAAACATGCTATTCACTATGAAAATGTTCAATATTGCTGGTATCGCTGTAACGTTCAGAAAATGGCGCTGCCATTGCTGTCACATTTAAAAAAAAAAAATTTCAGTTGTAAAAATACCTATTACATTGTTTATACCTGTTTCGGTGTCACGCGTATTCAAATGCAACGTTGTGTCGAAATTTCAAAACAATCGGTGAATAATTCGAATATTCGAGATTTTGAACACACAAACATTTATAATTTTATTTATTTTTGCTAGATTGGTATGACAATTTATTGATCGGTAATCAACCAGAGATCAGATTAAAATATGTAAATATAATTTTAAAAGACATGAAAAAATCATTATATCACCGGGCCTTGTCATCTATGATTAAATGAATTATCGCAAACATGTAACTAACAAATAATTTAGTAATAAAACGAAAGATACTTCATCTCAAGTTTTGGCACCTAAGTATAATAGAATAATAATTAATTGAAAATTTACACATCATTGGTTGGTTAAGTGTTCACCTTACAAGCGTGCAAAATTCACCATTCTACCTACGATTAAAAACCACACTACTCAGTTTTATGGAAAACTCCAAGAATTATCATCAGTAATATCACATATGAGTTCACATCCGCCATTTGCACATATTGGATTGAGAAATCTTTTATTTAAATCAGAAACCCTTTCTTTTGGATGTATGCAACATTTGAGCCCTGGATATAGAGCTACTTAAACATACTAGGAATCGCCTGAAAACATAATTTTAAATTTTTTATGCATTTTATAATTTGATCAGTTATTTTTATTTACTGCGTTTTGAGTGTGTCCAAATACTTGTTCATAAATCCGGGTTTCCTCCATTTAGAAATTATTTTTCCTTTTTTTTGACACTACAACATCCCTCTGAGTATTAGATATATCACCGATATGAGGATACCGTGGCATTCAATCATAAGCAAAACTACCTGTGAAATAATTGGAATCGTTTCGGGTGGTCAAAATTAGGTCGATTTAATTACGCAGATCATGTTGGAAACGCAACGCCCGCCAACGTTATTAACGTAAAACCGAAACGTAGATTCGTTAGTAAACGAATCAGGTTTATTGGATCCAATCGGACTGGATGGTAACACTAATAATACGGAAATTCTGCTACAACTAACTGACCACAATTTTCATATTTCAAAAAAGAGTGAATAACAAAATTTTGGTGAATAGAAAAATCATATTTTGTGTGACCAATTTTTTTAACACAGTTCAAATCATGAGGAATTGAATTATAATGAAAATTAGAATTTTATGTCATAGGAGCAGTAATATTTTCTTTTCTGATATTTTTTCATCATTTTTCTGCTTGTTTTCTTCAATATTCTCCTTGTTAGAATGTCCCAAGGGAAACATCTTTTATTCATTATATGTACAAGCAGGTGAATGCTCTTATTGAGTTTCGGAGTGGGTAGGAGAAAGATTTCTCAAAATATCTTTACATTACTTATACTTAAATTGAAATAAAATTTAACACACAACCAAACATTGTGTTTTCGATGTTCAACGTTGATATTTTGATATATTGTACACACTAGTCCAGATTTTGGTGGCTATTCGTTTTTTTTTTATTTTCTTGGTCTACTCTGAAATGGGGTCAGACATTTAGTTGACAAACATTTGGTCAACAGACATTAGGAAATGGACATTTGGCTAACGGACATTTGGTCGATGGACATTTTGTCGATGGATATTGAGAAACGGACATTTGGCCAACTGACATCTGACCAACTAACATTTGGTCGACAGATATTTAGTCAATAGACATTTGGTCGACGGACATTTGTTTTGCGGTCATTTGGTCGGTGGAAATTTAGCCGACATATATTTGGGTGAATTTCAATTTCAGTTTCATAGATACTAGACAATCACTGTCTTTTGATTTCTTTGATATTTTCTGTGGGTCATTTTTTTTAAAGTAAATTTTTACTGATGGATATTAGGCGAAATCGAAATAAGATTGAATGAATCAACTCTTATTTTAGATGTCAAATTAATAGGAAAAAAATATCGTTTTTTTTTTACTTTAAAGCCAAACTTCCTTTATAAAAAAGTCGATAGATTTTCCATCTCAAGTTGAGAGACCTATAATTTAGATTTATCCAGCGTTTGATAAAATGAATAAAAGTTAATTGTTATAATAACTTTAAAAGTGGTTTGAATTACTTAAAATTGTCCTATATTGGGTTTTTAAATAATTATATATGTGGTTAGCCTAGGACAATTACTTTGGTAACATTTGGTTGATACGGATAATTTGATTGAGTAAAATGTCCGTTTGGTCTAATGTCCATCGTCAAAATGTCCATTTGGCCTTATGTCCGTCGTCAAAACATCCATCGATCAGATGTCCGTCTCCGTCGTAGCGATTGTGATTTATGACAAAGCTCTGGTCGACCTGCGCAAGTGTTTCATTGTTCAATATTCAACGTTTCAGCATTTTCCTATTTCACGGACTGTACCAGAAATGATTTTAACCGGATATGAAACGTATAATAGGGGATGAAAATACGCATAGAATCCAACACAGGTGCCAAGAAATATCAATTGTGTCCCTAAAACCCACTAGAAATCTTTTATATTGATAATAAAGAAACAAATTATCTCAGCCAACCCTTTTACACTTTACATAATACACGGTTATACATATAATCCTATCCAAAAAAATTATAATGTCAATATTCAAACTCACAAAAGTAGAATTTTTTTTTTTTAAAAACTGCGATTCTTCAACTTTTTAGGGGTGAAAATTTCTTAAATCTGAATAAAAGTTCATCTTTGAGCATGCCTTTACAGTACCAAACAAATCGAACATAACTTTGATTATTTGGGAACTAAGTAATTCAACAACCGTCCTACAGACATAAAAAATTGAAGAAATTAAAATGCAAAAAAAAAAAGAATTTTATATATGTTAATCTAAGAAATAAAAAAAATAAAAAACACGACATAACTAACAATTGTAAGTGCCTCTCCAAGCCCAAGAGCTCAGTGTCTTTATTAGACTTTTTTATTTTAAAAAGTAGAAATGCTTAGAAAATTAATTTAAAAAAATACAAATTATCTCAAAAATATAAACACTCGTATTTACTCAACCTGTTAACAGCACTCTCCACTTAATTAAACGTTAGTTACATGTTTGCGACTAAACTCATGTAACTAAACTTTTCACTTAATTAAATTACAAATGTAAAGCACGCGATTGATTGCGGTGGCATTATTATGCTTTCTTTGCGAAAGACTTAATGTTTGTTTTGTTCTTTAGAATGATTTATGATAGTTGATAAAGTAATATAAGGTAAACGAAAATCACATTTAAGCTGTCGCAGATCGTTGCGTGATTTCCTTCAACTGGTGTAAATGCGTTTTCAGTAACTCGTACGTAGAAAGTAAGGTAACGAGTCTAGATCGTACGAGAGGCAAACATAATAAATGATTCACGAGTGTGATATTACGAGATCATGTAGAAAAATGGGTCAAACGTAAGGGAATGTCACACGATGATAAATGATTCGTAAGATTAAAAGCTGTGACGATCGTGTCAGCTAGGGTGGGCCAATGCATTAGAACATATTAAAAAGTTTTCCCCTCAAATATGTTTATATCTTAATCAGTTTATCTTGCATTTATATTTTTTAATTACTTACAGAAATTGAATTCACGAAATCAATAAAAGTTTAAAATATTTGAAAACAACGACACATATATATAAATAAGATATAATTAAGTATTTTTCATTGATTTTTTTGCTGAAACTGTGTGGCACATTTAATAAATCTTAACAAAAAACTTTGCTTTGAGGACTTTTTTGTACTTTTCTCCAACAAGTTTTAACGAGCGTTTTGTCATGTTCAGGTAAAACATGTAGGTACATATCCACCCCTTAAGACGACAAAATGTTACATATACTTATGTATTTAGAATATATAAAACTGGATCATATTATTTTTGGTTTTATTTTGGTTTTGCTTTATTTTAGTCCGCCTCCGTAGTGTAATGGTCAGCACGCTCGGCTACCGTTCTGGAGGTCCCGGGTTCGATTCCCAAGGGGGGTAAAATAAATATAAGTGATTTTTTCACTGTAATATTTATTCAATATTACCATGGACTGGTACCTGAAGCGGAGGGCTGATCACCCTTCCTTCATGTGTAAACGATCAAGATAACACTGCGTTTATATGACACAGTGCCCTATACACCATTGGTGTGCGGATAAGGGTTTTATTTTATTATTATTATAGCGATTCATTTTTGTCATTAATTTTCTTTCGAATAGTAGCATATTATTAAACCCGTACTTTAAATCTTAAGAAACATTTATATTATTTTATCTAACACAACGTTGCGTGTTGGGTATGCAGGTAACCCCAAAAACTTTAGCCATGAAAAATTCCTTTATAGTACTTATATTCCCATACCATTTCATTTTCCATGCGGCAGAATTGTCTTTAACTAGGAGATTCGTAACCTATGTCATTTAAGTGAACTGGATTTTTTATACTCCTAAGTACACAAATCTGCTGTGTAACATTGAAAATCCTGCTCTCTTAACACCTCCTCTGCGATGGTGGGTCTGATCAGACCCACCGTCGCGGAAAATTATTAATTACTTAATAGGTAATTTTTTTACGTCGTTTTCCTTCAGTGTAATCGTTTTTCAAACAATTACCTACAAATTGAGATATAAACAAAAATTATCGGACCAGATTCGAATGAGTTATTTAAAAAAAAGAACAAATAAAAGATCAAAAATCATATTGAGTAAGGTCAGTTGTTCGCTATCAATGTGTTAGTGTGGCGTCTGCCGTGCCCTCGAACTCCCCAAAACAAAAGCAAACATTGTCAATCTTTGGCGATTGATTCTGTGTATTGTTTTTTTTACATTCGTTTTAAACTGATTTATTTGTTTACTTGTATGAAAAATACTAAGGATCACGTTTAAAAAAGTGTAATTATTACATAAGTTGTTAATATTTTCATAAATTGATTCGGCAGTTACTTTTTGGTAAAATCTAACCATTTTTAATTTAAGTTTTACTTAGAAAATACCACAAATAGTGGTAATATATAGTATATAATAGATTTATGTATATATACAACACCGACATACACAAAGTTACTAACTTCAAAACTTCACAATAAACTGTTTTATGTTTGAACAATTTCTAGTTTTTAAAAAAAAAATCTTTACGACACTTTACCACAATGAATGGCAGGAAAAAAATAAATATCTCATAACGAGATTGGACGACTTTTGGACAGTTCTAAAATTGAAAGAAAAGTGAGAAAGTAGTGTAGATGACAGTGATTTAGAATTCAAAAACCTTAGATACAGAATTTTAAAGTGAAACAGAAAACTTGGTTTTGTAAGAAATGTCAGTAAGTGATCAAGACATCGATTTTAACAAGAAAAGTAGCGATTGTCTTCTGATTTTTTGATAATAATTTACTTGTCAATATTAAAATTAAATTTGTTACCTATTATGTCTAACGAACTTGTATATAAAAATAATTTATACCCAAAAATTAGTTTTATTTAGTACCGTACAAAATTATATTCATAATTTCTAAGACCCGCAAATCTATGTAAGAAATGGCGAACATTAAATGAATATTTACACCATTTTGGGCAATTCTGTTTATATTTTTCAATGAAAAATTTACCATTTTCACTGTATTTAAAATAAATTTTGATTGCATTATGGACAAAAATTTATCTTGAATTATGAACTCAAGTCAAAATCCCAGAATCATTTTGTGGTTTTTGGAGCTAACCGCCACGTTTTATATTTGAAGATAACAAATAAAAGTTAAAAATTCTATCTTTTATGATGTTGACTTAAAATATAGTTAAAAAATTAAAAACACAAATTATTTGAATTCAGTAAAAATAAACATGTTTACAACCACTGCTTCATGCCGATCATGCCTCACGCGGATGCGACATGCTACGCGGTGGTAGTTAGCAGCTGCGCTCGGTCGAGTTCGCATGTAAAATGAAGCGCTTGGATAATTTACATTCAAAACTATCAAAAACTTGAAAATTCTCATACAAAACTTATGACACATTATCCTATTGCTATGTAGCCTATTTTGATTAATATATAAAATATAAAAACCCGACAAAAAACGTCTAAAAGGCGATTTCTGTACTGGGTCAGATCAGACCCACCACCGCTGGGCGCGTTTTGTTTGAGGGCATCGCGCTTTAGGTGTTAAAATCGTTAATTTAATTTTTATTATGTCGTTTTGATGAGATGCCTTAGAACTACTTGGGTGAGTGAAGGGGTAAAAGAATATAAACGAGATGACAAAAGGCTAACTTTGATTAAGTAAACTATTTTGAATAACAATAATTTAGATGTATAAAAAAGTGTTTGCTTAATCATTTTAACATGTCTTACCACAAAGTAAATGCTGAAACAATAAATAAAATAACAATATTTGTTTTTTATTGAGTGTATGTACCACCCTAATGCCGACATGGGGATAGTTATGAAAAACTGTCCTTTTCGATTCAATTTGTAAAATATCACCTGTTTCATTTTTCAAATTTGCAACAGCTATATTGTGCAGTTCTATTTCAGAAGCCAAGTTGTTCACAATATTTTATGTTCCTTTTTTATATACTCTACCCTTATTTTATTTATACAGATTGCAACTTACGAGTATTAAACTATAATTTTTCTTAATTTTGCTTTTAATAATTTAATGGCTAAACATTGAGAAAAATGAATTAAATATTTGTTGATAAGTTGCCAAGTTTGTCTGTCTCCTTAGTGTAGTAGTCAGCATGCTCGGCTAATGTTCTGGAGGTCCCGGGTTTGATTCCCAGGGGGGGAGTTAATAAATATTTGTGATTTTTTTCACTCTTATACCAATTCAAAATTACCCTGCACTGCTACCTAAAGCGGAGGGCTGATCACCTTTCCTTCATGTGTTAATAACGATCAAGATAATACTGCGTTTATATGATGCAGTGCCCTATGCACCTTTAAGGTGGGGATAAGGGTTTGAAGAAGAAGACGTTGGCTTACTTAACTTATTTTGTTTATAACGCAAATACCTGATTTTTTCTAACATATTTGAAAACATCATTATAATATATTTTTATGCTTCTTATTTTGATTGATTACTTAAACAATATATTATATGATTATAACAAGTTTGTTGTAGTTTTAGACTCAAAGATTTAACCATTTTAATATTTTTTACCGACATTTATTGAATAAAGCATAAGAATGACGACGTTATTGTTTATAAAAAAGGAATAAAGGATATATTGACGGAATATTATTAATTAATATACAGTGTATACACGGACGTCTTCGAATGTAACGTTGTGTGTTTTTCATTAATTTATCAACAAATTTGGATTTTATTTGTATGTTTCTGAAATCAATAGGTTCTAGTTATTGATATTTTTCATAATCAGAACAATATCTATTGAAAGGAGATTCTTACTTGACTTAGAAAGAAAATAGTAAAAGAAATATAATACATTGCGTAACCTTTCGGAATAAGTAACAGATGGTGAAGGATGATTGATGTTCTAAGAGGGAAATATGAGAATGTTTTATTGTTCCAAGCATGACAGTCAGTTTTCGAATAAAGCTTAGAATCTTTAACAAATAATAAGTTTCTTTATAAACTGAAAATAACTTCATATATTGTATTTATTTTTGCCTAATCATTCTATTATCCTAACGCACAGGAACAATTATATACAAGGAAATTTTAGCAAAATAATCTGAAATTCAACAATTATGTACGATACTTTTTTTCATCAAACTTTTACATAAGAAATAATTTTTAGCATAGATTTAAAAGTCATATGTACAATGTACAAAGCTCACGACCTGTTTAAGTGATTACTTTAGAAACATGTAACATTCACCATTCTACTCATGATCTCGTGGTCGACCAACTGGTTTAAGTGATCACTTTATAAACGTGTAAAATTTACCATTTTACCCATGATTGACAGTCACACTATCAAATTTCGTAAATTTTATATTTCTTTTCATTAATACCTTCTTTCAAATGTGAGTTCATATTATGATCTATGGTTGAGTTGAGTCAGTTTATTATTAAATTACAGATTTTTTGAAGTATTTGTAAGATTCTTCAGCAGAAAGATCCTGCAAAAAGTCTGAGTATTCCAGGGTTTACGATCTGGTGTTTGGCTGGCTTAAGTGATCACTTTATACACCTGTGTAACGTTTACGATTATGCCCATTATTAAGTCGTAAGACCAGGAATGCTCAGACTTCCATTTTCCTTCAATTACAAAAAATTATGGATGTTTCAAATGAAGTTGAGATACCTTTAATATTGATAAATTATCCGTAGGGTGAATAATGCAGTAAATTTCAGAATAAATAATAATAAATTTGATATATGTTCATGTTAAAAGTAATTTATTATTTTCCTATGAAAAACCTTTATTTCATTTACGTATCAATTTGGATTTTAAATTTTTAATACTTTTCCGCGAAAGAATCATAAAGGAATGCACAGGGGTGTGATTTTTGTATTCGTAATTTTTCTGAGGTTCCCAACCTTTTTAGTATGTAAAGGATGATAAAAGATTTTACTACTTCATTAAACTTTATACAGAAATAAGTCCTCTGGGTCCTTCACGAAAAAAAATATTTCTAGAATTATATTCTATTTACATAGGTAGAGTTATGTCAATTTAATTCAGGCGAAAATTGAGGATCTTAAAATGTTGACTATTTTTTTTATGCGTAAGGTAGTAATTTCAATCTCTTGGGATATTTATATTTCGTTTAACTTATAACTTTTTAAACTAGGTCCTAATTTAAAACAAAACTTCATGGGCTTCTTATAAATGTTTTTTAAATTTTTATATTATTCTTCTTCTTATTTATTAAATTTGGTGTTTATTTTGTAGAACACATATTTGTAATTTAAAATTAAAATCAAACACTGACTTTAGTTTACTGGGTTGTATATTTTATTTAAAAAAAGCTAAAACAAATTGATTAAAAAATCGTGACAATTGTTTCACCTTGTTAAGGCATTACCAAACTGCTGACAGAAAACTGTTTTTTTTTTTTTAAATATTCAATCTACAAATTAAGACTCAAATCAGTTTTTAATTAATGTTTTACTTAGTAAATACCACTTTTTCTTAAAATTTACTGTGATACGTGTTTCGATGCATTCCGCATCATTTTCAAACACCGTATGTGAACACATACGGTGTTTGAAAATGATGTAGAATGCATCGAAACACGTGTCACAGTAATTTTAAGAAATAGTGTTATTTAATAAGTAAAACATTAATTCAAAATGGATAGATTTTACCACAAAGTGACTGCCGAATCAATGAATGAAACTAAAATCAGTGTTTGTCATCTGTCTGCTGTGCTGCTGTCTTTTCTTCTTGGAAAATCATCTATCAGCTATCTCTCCACCTTTTCTGAGGTCTGCCTTGGGGTCTACATCCTTCGGGTTTCCTTAAAGAGCGATAGGTATGTCTTCGAAATGTTTGTGCAAAATGTATCACACATAAAATTTGTACCTTAAACTTTATATTTAACAAAGTATTATAGCATTTTACAACTATGGGAATGAGCAAATAAAATGTTTGAAGACCGGGTCTCCAATTTGTCAATATACATAACTTACAAATCCAGATGATTGATCATGCATCATGCATCGTTATTAATTTTGCGGTTCTTTCTTTCAAGTCGAATAATTACAACAAAAAATGTTAATGTCAACCGTAGAAATGGTAGATTATTGAAATTAGATTTTGACAAACAAACTAATTTTGCATTTTTTTGAAAATATAGTTAAATATTTAATTTGCTCTCAATTCCAAAAATGAAAAATAACAAAAAAGTGCCTTTTTAGAAGACACGTTCCTGAAAAGTTCCTACCGAAAAATATTAACCGTAGAAATGAAAATAATAAAACAGATTATGCCTTGACAAAGAAAATATTAATGGTTTTTGAAATAAAGGTAAATAAATGTTAGATTGGAAATAAATGTATGATGTTTTCTACTAAAAATATTTCTATCAAGATTTTTTATAATATTTTAAAGCTCATTAGCACGAAGTCCAACCATAGACGTCTTCTATCAAGTTTCTAAAAAAAAACTATGTAGTTGTTGTTTTATTTTATCTACTATTATTAATGTATTAAAATTAAACTCTTGAATAATCCACTTTATCGAGTTTTATTTTCATTTAATTATTTTCAACTAATGTTTTAATTTGTACCAGAAGATGAAAACAATTTTCGTTTTTGAAACTAGTCGTAAATAAAAATAAAACTCGATAAAGATAAATAAATCAATAAATAATACTATGATTAAATTTACTTCCTAAATACCATTAATTATAAATCTATAATTCTGTTAACACGTTGTGTGCTGCGTACTCACTAGGCGCGTACATTTAATGCTTCCCCTATTCCGGAACACGCGCTAGGAGCATACGTCTGGTAACATTGAGCCAACTGGTTTTTAAGTTTCATCGCATAATTAAAAGTATACTCTTATAGTTTTGACACAATATTTTTGGTCAATATGTAATAAATATAAAAAAATACAGAAAATGAAATGAAATGTTAAAGTATGAATATGTAATGTGTGAGTGTAAAGTCAGATTTAGTCCCCTTGACGACACATGTTTTTACGAATATGAGCCGCGCGTAAATGCTACACACAAAAAGGATACTAGAATCTACAAATTATTAATATTGTTGAGCTATAAGTTTTGTATTGACATTTCTAGGTGGAACTGCATTTTATAGAATTAAATAAAAACTATGTAGTTTTTTCCACATCATTTTTATTTGACCATTTGGGTTTTATCATAACCGATATCATCAGTATGACGATGTCAGTTGCGACAAAACTCACATCCATAGTTGTTATAGACGTGAAAAAATAACATTCATGGTTGTTATTTTGTTTTATGTAGTTTAAGCGTTTTGAAAAATGCTATTTCGTTAGAATATCCTGATTGTTTGCGATATAATAAACGCGCTAAATGTATTGAAAAAAAAACATGTTACTCACTCCTTTCAAAAACGTCATAAATCAAAAATCGTCAATTTTCAATGGTGCATGTTTTCAGAATGCCCAAAAAATGTACTATATCCCAGAAAAAGAGGCATATTTTTAACTTGATATTTACCCGCTACAGGGCAGAAAGTTTTTTTTTTACATTTTGAAGAAATTGTATTGTTTAATTTGTTAATATACTTAATAATTCTCAAATGGAGAAAAAACCTTCAGGTTTTACCTAAAAAGATCTGTTGCACAGTAAAAAAGTTCAATAAGTGGCTAGTAATTTATTTTTCATACATTGTAATATATTTTTAAACTTTAGAAACAAACTTTAGAATAGTTCTCCTGTTTTTTTTTATTTATTTATGACGTTCTTGAAAGTAGTGAGCGATATATGATATTATAGTTTGTATTACATTCGTCGTATAAAGAAACACTCACGACAGTCGTGTTATTCACCCGCTACTAAACTACTTCGTAAAAACTCGTATAAGTTTTTCGGTAGTCGTTAGTGAAGACACGCATTTACCCGCTTTTTTTCTCACGCCCCGAATAAATTCGTTTCTACCAAATCATTAGCTACGTGACATTGCGATTTCCCTACACATAAACATGGCCGCTAGAGAGCGCAAAAAGGCTGTCATATGTTATAATTATTACGGGAGTTAATTGATGGGAAACAATGATCATGTCTGCTACATTCTTTGGCTGTTATGCGAAAAACACGCTGTTTGTCAATCTGTGGTACCTTTGTAATATTTTATTTCTCTTAATAGTTCATATTTACAGTATATAATGTAATCATTAATAAATATTGTTCATTTATATACTGTTGATGTATAAACCCACTATTTAATATTTATTTAAACTTCATGTATAGAAAGTTTTTGTGTATTTTTTTTTTTTCAAAATAGATATTTTTCATTTCATTGCGTGCCTAACTAGGACAACTCCTGTTCTCAATCATACAAATTTTATATTTTTAATACAAGTAATTAAAATCATGTTTTGTACCGATATTGTTGATAGAAACTGCATTTACGCAAAAAAAAAAACATATATATACTTTTTTCACCTTTTTTTTAACTGACCAGTGACTGGGTTTTATTAAAACAATGTGGGTATCGACAAATTCCTATCAATGTTCAAATTAAATAAATTTAAAAAAAAAAAGGTATTTTTAAAGGTAAGACCGACTTCAGAATAGTGCAATTTTTATGATTTCCAACAAAAAAAAATAACGAGATCATTCAGCTTCAACTTTTATTTGAAAAGATTTTTCTTAATTTTATTTTTTTAATAAGTGAAAAATTATCCTTAACATAGAATATTCAGTTTATATATTGAAAGCGAATGTGCATTGTAAATACTAAATGAATAAGGTTGATTCTTCAAAAATAAAACAGCACAATACAAAATAATTTAATATGGAAAAGATGAAATCTTAATCTTGATGTATGATGCTGAAACGATTTTCAATTTCAGTTCGAGTGAGGTTTTTATATGCTGTAAATCAGGGTACATTTGTGCCTTTTTTCCAAATACTTCTTAAACGTTGGAAAACAAACATGTTGCGACTCACAAAAAAATGTCCATCCGGATATCCTGGCATCCGGCATGTAAGCCAGCTAGATATCCTGCATCCGGTATCCGGCCAAATCACTATCCGTTTCATCAGTAATACAAATCTACTAAAGAGGATTTTTATATTGGTATGGAATATTGGACGTTTGAACATTTAAATCATTAAAAATATTTTCCAAAAAAACAATTATTTGAACATTAAAAAAAACACATATTACCACATTCATATATGTGAAATAACCTGCAAAAAATTTCGCATAATTAATTCATTTTCAACTGAAAAACTTTAATTAAAACTTTTATTTAAAGATTACAGCCCTGAAATTTGTACGTCGAATAAACTTTCGAATTTGAGTATTACGTTAGTTTTTCATATTCAAAGTACTTAACTTTAAAAAATGTGAAACATCTTTCGTTCCTCTTTCTATGAATGAAGATGGAATTTCGGGCATCTCAGCGCTTACGTATGACCTAGCATTTGTCTGGGTTAAGCGATCACTTTATGCACTTGATGTTCGCCGTTTTGCCCATTAGTGAACATCCATATTGCATTAATTCTTTAAATCAAATGGTTTCGCATCCTTCTACATGTGAGTTATTGAATTATTTATCCGTAGGGCGAATAATTAAGTGTCTGATTAAATATTTATATTGTTTTTTGACATCTCATCAAAGGTGAAGAAGAATATGGAAATCTGGGCATTTACGGGGCTGACGACCATCATAGGCTGGTTTAAGTGATCACTTTACATAGTGTAACATTCAGCATTTCTACCCAGTTTTGGAAGTTCTATGTATGTATATGAACCAATTTCTGAAACGTTGTTCTTAAATCACTAGAATTTCACTAGAAAATCTATTGGTGAGATGATAACAAGCTTTTATTGAGCAGAAACTCTTTTATTAGTATGATATGAAATAATATGAAAAATAATTTTTTTAATTGGAGATAATCCAGATTTATGAACAAGTATTTAGACACATTCAAATGTTTTAAATGATTTATTATTGTTTGAGGATTAAATATTTCAGAGAAATTAAATTTATTACATTAAAGTCTAAATGTCTGCCTCCGTAGTGTAATGGTCAGCACGCTCGGCTGCCGTTCTGAAGGTCCCGGGTTCGATTCCCAGGGGGGGTTAAATAAATATAAGAGATTTTTTCACTGTAATATTTATTTAAAATTACCCTGGACTGGTACCTGAAGCGGATGGCTGATCACCTTTCCTTCATGTGTAAACGATCAAGATAATACTGCGTTATATGACGCAGTGCCCTATGCGCCATTAGGGTGCAGATAAGGGTTTTATTATTATTATTATAAAGTCTAAATCATTGCTAATGCCCAGACACCATTTATTTTTTGAAAAACTTTTTCGCATCAGTCGAGACAACAATAAAAAAAACTATTCCTTATGTTTAAGAAGCGCTTACATTTTCCAACACACCGGATCCTGTCCCTGTGGAACATTACGTGCTGTTTTCAGGAGTCAAAACATATAAATTACATTCTTCATTATAAAAGCACGTAGCCTTCGTAAATTTCAACACTCAAAGAAACAAAATCCATTATTTCATCATTTAATATTGAATGCTACATCACGTTTGCATGAAATAATTATCCGATATTTAATTTTATTTATTTATATAAAAATAATAATAATACGAGATTTTTAAAATTAAGTTGTTATGAGTATCTTTTTATTTAAAAAATAAATAATAACTGCTTTTAATTTTTAAGTAATATTTTGAGATTGTCCTATTTTTTGTTCAGAAATCTGGGTTTATCCGCGTAGGAATTGCTAATATCAATATCTCAACACAGATGAAAAATAATATAGAAATGTGCCTATTTCAGGGCTTATGACCTGTAATAGGCTGGTTAAAGTGATCGTTTGTACACTTTATATTCTACCCACGATCGACAATAAAATAAAAGACAATTCTGTCCCGTAAAACTCAAATGTCAGAAGCTGTATTTATACTTTAATCAATGCTTTCTTTCACATGCTAGTTCTAAGCACCATCAATCTATGGTCGAGTTTTTTTTAATATTCTTAAATAAGTGAAATTTGATAAGGAAGGTTTATCAATTGTGGGTAAAACGGTATTTTTTCGAAACCCTTATCCGCACCCCAATAGCCGTATCATAAAAACGCATAGTTATCTTGATCGCTAACACATAAAGGTAATGTTATCAACCCTCCGTTTCAGGTACCTACCAGTCCAGGGTAACATTGAAAAAATATGTGTTAGAGTGAAAATATCACTTGTATTTATTTGACCCTCCACCCTGGGAATAGAACCCGAGGCCACCAGAATGGTAGCTGAGCTTGATAACCATTACTTTACGGAGGCGGACAAAAAAATAATATGACACTTTTATAAAGTGATCACATAAGCCAGTAACAGGTCGTAAATTTTCTAAATACCCAGAATTCAATATTTTCCTTCTTAATTATTGAAATAAATGCTTTAAAGTAGTTATTTACATATTTTTTTAAATATTACTAAATCCAAAACTTTGTGGTTAAGTAATCAACTCCCTAGGCCTGTTTACACATATCGTTGTCATACAGGAGAAAGTGACCAAGTGCATTTTTTTACAAAAACGTGATCATTGACTATTTCATATCTTACTAGCTTAATATTGCCCTGAAAACATCCCAAAAGATTTTAAATTTGGAAGTATAATATATTGACTTGTTTAAAATTATTAACCGCTTTGATGTTTATTTTCTTGCCAAGCAAAGGTGACTTAAATGGCCTTCCTGAACATTTTACGTTTTGTTAGTTGGTCTCTTTCTCCTGTACGACTGCGATATGTATGTAAACCCTTTTATATGTTTTTTTCTTAAATTTTTATCTCATCAAATATGAAGAAGAATATGGAAGTCTGGGCATTTACGGGGCTGACGACCGTCAAAGGCTGGTTTAAGTGATCACTTTACACACCCGTGTAACATTCACCAATTCTACCCATTATTGACAACCACACCACTCAAATTCTTGGAAGTTTTTTATATATGAACCAATTTAGAAACCTTGTTTTTGAATCACTAGAACTTTACTAGAGACATCTATTGGTGAGATGATAAAAGCTTTTTTGTACATACACACATACACATAAATATACGCATAAGAGATAATTTAAACAGTAAAAATGTTTGGTGTTTTATTTATATTTGTAAAATACTCTCCTTTTCGCACGATATTTATTCGCTTTCGATTATGTGCAATTGCTCTTTTGACCTTCTCCGCTTTCCAAAGTTTCCACTCAACTCTTTCTTCTTTGCACGTTCGCTCCATATATTTGTTCGACATACCCTCAGCTGACACAATAATACGCTCCATTTGGCAGAAAAGAAACCCACTCGTGATATCGTCTCCAAATTGGAAGTACACTGCTTCATGGCTGGCTGGTGCGAGCTGGAAAATCGACAAGTTTGAAGCACACGATGACAAATATAATCAGGATTTACGATTGACTCGAATCGACAAAATAAATGAGAAAATTATAGAAATAATAACCAGAATATTTTTTTTTGAATATTATTTTTTTTTCGAAATTCTTCACCATTGCTTTCAAACTAAATAACAAATTAATCTTTATAAAATAATACAACTTTGTTTTAACCACTTTTTATTGGTACACCTTTTCCAACCGGTTTCGACAAGAAACTTATCATGTCTTGGGTTTATGTACTAATTCAAAAACATTGAAATACTCATAGTCAGGTTAAAGTTAATTACTTTTAGCAAGAGGTAGAGACAGAGAATAGAACGCCACACCAAGATGTCTTTGCAAACAATCTTCGTCTCTTCCACATTACATCTCCTCTTACATACCGCTAAATACTAATACTACTTAACTGATCACTTTCTCGTATTTCACATATTGATCATCCCAAGTTTTCCTCAGTCTCTCTTTGCTTCTGTTTCCAACTTAATTTACCTTATAAAATTGTTTTGCTGTTCTTTCAATCTATTCAAATGCCCAAACCATCGCAACATGTTTTTTTCTCTATTTTATCAAAAATGCTTATCTCAGTCTTGCGTTCTTTCCTTGTATAAACTTGCGAATATCTATCATGCATCATTTTGCGGCACATTTGTCAGAGCAATTACATTTCGACTAGATTCGACCAACTGCATGCTTCGACTCCATCTTTAAGATTGGATTTGATTTCTTATTTGTAAAATTCTCAGAGATTTTTTTAGGATAACCTGTTTCACTGTAATTTAGTTTATTAATGATAAAATAATAGTTACGTAGTCTTGAAGCTAAGAAGGAAAAGGAATGTCGAAAAAATATTGAGCTATATCGGGGGATGAAAAGTGTTGTTTCCTGTGGAGTGAATAAATCATGATCGGAAAGATACGTGAACCTTTCAAAAATATTTTTTTTGAATAAAATTACAAAAGATAATGATGAAAGAGGTTGTATGTTTATTTGCCGATTGATTATTATAATTAAGTACGTTTTATTTAAGCAATATTTTAAGTATTTTTAATTTTATTATTTCTGACATGCAACACTGCTAGTTGCTAAAAATACTCAAGTCTTTAAAGCGCAATGTGTCTTTTAACAAGAAAGCTTCGAAGATGGTGGATCCTTTAGTTTTCTCAGCTATAAGGGAACCGCTGTATTTCCACACTAACGCTTCCCTTGACTTAGCGATCTTTTCTTTACGCCCTCATATCTTACATGATCAAATAACGACCCAACACCACTATCTGTAAAGGTACTTTACGAGCTTATTTCCACAACATTTAACCTGCTTTCATCGTTCCAGATCCGTTTCCGTTTTACCACGGTTTACACCTATAAGCATAGAATAAAGCAAAATTATATATTCAATGTTTACGCGGTTAATTGATGAAGTTAATTAATTATTTCATGTCTGCCGTCATATTATATTAGTTACAGAGTTGTGCTCCAGTTTTAAACATCCCCGGGTTCGATTACACACGAAAGTTAACATTTTGACTTTGTAGCGTACATTCATTTATCTTTTTTTATCGATATATCAACAAAAATGAAGATAAATATTGAAGTCGAGACATTTATAGAGCTTTTTGTCAGCCGTCTCTCCACTGCTGGATGTAGGCCTCTTCCATTTTTTTCAAGACCTCTCTCGTCTGGGTTTTTTCAATCCAATTACATATTCCTCTTCTCATGTTCCATAGTTTCCATCGCCAAAATGTGGATGCCCATCTATCCATTCTTTGTCTCGCAACATGATCCGCTTATTGCCAATTTATTCTGGTAAAGCGATCCATCACATCGACAACCTGTGTCCGGCGTCTGATTTCTTCATTTCTGATTCTCTCTCAGACATATGCCTAGATTTTCTCACCATAGACTGTTGTATACATCTCAATTTAGATATGGATACAGAATTAACAAACTATCATTTAACGATTGAATTTATCACTTTTATATTGCGTAACATTCATCATTCTACCCACAGTTGACTACCACATTACTTAAACATTATTTTTTTTTTTCTGTTTCAATTGAAATTATCTACTGCATGTTACTTCTTTGGCCACATCCCATAATGAAATTAGTTAAAAAAAAAAAACATTCATGATTTGTATGAAAGATTATTCTTGTAATTATTTAACACGTTAGAAAACGCCTTCATATATCTTTATAAATTTTTATTGAAATTATTTTTTGTTAACTATATTTTGAATAAGTCACTAATTTGTGAACAAAAAATTGAATACTGATGACAGTAGTCTGATATAAACCAAGCCACTTATCAAATAAAAATATGAAGAAAAATACTATGGATTTTTTTTTTATTACGAGATATTATGGTACTAACTATCGATATTAACGGATTGTAAAATTAATTTCATGGTTCATAAATATATTATTTTATTAAAGTACCCTATTTTGTAGGAAAATTATTAAATGAAAACTGTGTATAAATTCATCCGTTGGTCATTATTTCTTCTGATCCATCGGACTTAATTGAAAGCGAGCACGTGTTTGCCGGAGATAAAATAAGGATTCTATAAAGCCGGGGTCATCAGTCGAGTATTTTAGTACGAGTCGTCTCTCGGATGGGAGAACACTCTTCCCGGATCTCGCACGCTCTTGTCACACACGAACATTTATTTACCACAAAGGGCTCTTTCGCGCCACGGGGTTGGCTATTTATTTGAGCCCGACTACGGTTAAATCCTGCATGTGACACAAAAAGCCTTCTTCCTTTTGTCGGCCGGACGGCAGCACAGGCCGTGAGGACACACGCAGAAAAGTGCGCACCGCATAGCGCGGGATAATGCCGACGTACGACAGCTATCGGACACCGCAGTTCCGAAGGGAATACCCTTTAAGCTGGCATTTCAATTGTCATTTTCAAATAAATAATTGTCAAACGGTCGGGTTGTTGGAGTTTTCTTCGTCCCGGTTTCATTCACGTATAATATTCACATCATATTTAGTAAAACAACAACAACTATACATTTTTTTTTTTAAATTTCAAGTTTTTATTTTAACTACCCCTTAAGGTGGCATTTCAATTGAGATTTTCAATATAAATCATTGTCAAACAGTCGGTTTATCAGAGTTTCCTATTTTCTTAGATGATTTCGTGTATTTGGGTAGTGTGTTTTCTAGGGATGGAAAGATTGATAAAGATATAGAAAGGAGAGTGAATGCTGGGAACAAAGTGAACGGTGCACTGAAATCAGTTATAGCAAATAAAAACCTATCAGCGGAAGCTAAACTGGCAGTGCACAACGGAGTCCTGGTTCCAACTCTAATGTATGGAAGTGAAACATGGAGTTGGCAAAAGAAGGATGAAAGTAGACTGAATGCAGTCGAAATGCGATCTCTCAGAAGAATGTGTAACAAAACGATGTATGATAGATGTGCGAATAGTGAAATAAGGAAGGAATGCAAAGCTGAGATAAGCATTATCGATAAAATTAAGAAAGGTGTGTTGAGATGGTTTGGACATGTAGAACGAATGAGTGAGGAAAGAACGGTAAAACAAATTTATGAGGCGAATGTTAGCGGGAAAAGAAGCAGAGGAAGACCGAGAAAAACATGGCACGATCAGGTATGCCAAATACTTGAAAGTGGTCAGGTTAGGAGTCATAACAATCGGCGGGTATGTATGAGGAGATGCATGAACGTGGAAGAGGCGAAGAATGTTTGCAAGGACAGAGTGGTGTGGCGCTCTATTCTCTCTGCTTACCCCTGCGGGGAAGCGGCGTGATGGTTAGTTAGTTAGTAGTTAGTCCTATTTTCCGGTTTCATTCAAGCATAATATTGACATCATATAAAATAAAATTACAACGTCAATTCAAGTTTTAAAAATTTAATATTTTTGAACAAGAGAAAGTTTCATTAATTTTTCAACCTTAATCTTCTTATTCTTCTTCTTCTTCTTTTAGGACTAGGTCCTGTCATTCTCGGGTCGCTCCTGGGAGGTGGAAGACCAGCTATCCTTCCATCGTTTAGATGGTCTTCCTGGGGGTCTGATCCCGCCTATGCTGTCCGCTGCCACCCTCACCACTCTATCCGAACTCGCTATTCTCACATGATTAATTTTAATGTTATGTCCTTGATATCCTCAAGGACATAAAGTAAAAATTTGATCTTAGCTTCACATACGGTGTTGCAAAATAATACAGAATGCATCGAAACAGGTATCACAATAGATATAAGAAATAGTGGTATTTACCAAGTAAAACTAGAATTATAAATTATTGTAACGATTTTAAAAAGTTTGTATTTTTACCACCCTTAACGCTGGCAGAGTTTTATTTTTCCTGGTTTTATTCAAGTATAATATTCATATCATATAAAATAAAACTACAACTTCAATTCAAGTTTTTAAAATGTAATATTTTTGAACAAGAGATAATTAAAAAGTTTCATTAATTTTTTAACCTTAAATGTCCTAAGTATACAACTGTAAAATTTGAACTTAACTTCACATACGGTGTTGCAAAATGATGCGGAATGCATTGAAATTTAACAAGTAAAACTGGAATTAAAAATTATTATAATGATTTAAAAAAGTTTTTTAAGGTGGTATGGAGATGTGGGGCAAATGGATAACAAAAGAATGACTAAGATAGCATATTTGGGAACTGTGAATGAGAGAACTGAACGAAGGCGGCCAAAAATACTTGAAAGACAAGAAAAAGCACGACCAGATCAATTAGAACCTAATATCTGGTGAGGTCAAAAGTTCACGTAATCGGAGGGCACGTATGACTAGATGTGTGGACGTGAAAAAGCTAGAGTGTATGTCAGGACAGAAAAGTATGGCGTTTAATCCTCTCTGCCTAACCCTGTAGAGAAACGTGATGATAATAGATGTAATATATATATATATATATATATTTTTTAATTTTATAGTTTCCAACGATATAGTTTGTTAAACAGGGATGTGTAATGTCACCATGGCTATTCAATCTATGTAAAGATAATTCGAAACCCAGTCACTGGTCAAATAAAATAAAAAAAGGAAAAAAAAACTATGTAACTGTCGTTCCATTTTATTTATTAACCATATTATGCATTATTTTAGTCATCTATAATAATTTAATTTGAAAACATATCACAAAGTGTAGTCACTGAGTTGTTTTTTTTTAAATTGAGTTGCCAAAATTATTTCAACATACCGCAAAAGTTATAAAAACGTTTTAATTTTTAGTTTATGAATGCTAAATATCCGTAAAGTTTACCGCACCATTAATTTTACGTGATTACAGAACAAAATAAAGACGATTAACGAAACAAAATGCCGGCAGTTGAAAAATATTGTGGTTGACTTTTTGTTAACGTCTGCTCTTACAACAATGTTTAATGCGAGGAACTTTTATTATTCGCATAAATGTACTCCTCCCTTTCGGGGATCCCGTCAACCTTTAATATTCACACCATATCAAGTACAAACGAAGCTTAGAAAGGCATAAAGAGGAAATATATTTACTCCCATAAAACACTTTGTACTAAAAAGATTTACCCGTTTTATTCAAAAGATTTATTGAACCACCTAAATTATTTTAACATATCAAAACCTCCATTCTTCTAAAGTTTAGAAATTTCCGTCATAATTAAGGCTTAAATTTAGTAAAAATAATGCTTTCATGAATTGATGCGGTAGTCGTTTTGTAGTAGATTTATCCAATTTTAATTTAAATTTCACTTATTAAACACGACAAATTGTTATAATCTATTGTAAGAATTTATTTCGATGCATTTTCGCTTCATTTTCAAACGTCGTATGAAATTACCGCACTATTTAAACACACTATAAAATGGTGTTTGATAAGGATACAGGAAACATCGAAACACGTGTCACGATAGATTTTTAAGAAATAGTGGTGTTTACGAGGTTAAATAAAAAAATAAACTAAGCAAAGTTAACATTTATGGATTATTTAATTGTTTATATATATATACCTCATTTGTAGAAGAAATACATACGATAGAGTGCAGGCAATTAAACAATTTCTTATTCACAATAGCATAAAAAAATCTTGATATGAATAACGTTGTACGTTATGTTCTTCGAGGGTGTTATGTTGTTCTTCTGTATTTACGCATTTCTGTGGATCGATAAAAAACAGTTCATTGTTACATATTTTGCTGATAAAGTCAATTATCTCGTAACAAAGAATTACGTACGTGAATAAAACGAACAAAATAAGAGCAAAAATATGCATTTTCACATGATATAAAATAAATATATTTTTTAAATCATTGTTTACAGCGATTTCAGGAAAATAAACATTAAATATTATTATGAAAAAAATTACATATGTTTTTGTTTATTTATTTATTTTATTTTTCATATAACGCAAGACGTTCACTGACCGCCATAAGAAATGTTATTTTTTTTGCGTATTGCTGTTACTTTCAACAGATGGCGCTGCCACTATCAAAAAAATTAATAAAACGTGTATTTATCTATATAAAAATATTATTTTTAAAAAAGTGAATATTAACTTATTAATTATATGGAGGCATAAAATAATATTTTTAACATTGTAAAACAAAAATAATTAACTACGAAATGAAGTTTAATTGTCAAAAGCTGGAATGTGAAAACCCGATGATTGTTGCGTTTTATTTTCACAACAAGCCTTGGAATAAATTCCTTTGAAAACTAATTCAAATGCAAATGGATGTTGAACTGCTGTGGCATTTTGACAAAATGTATTTGGAATACAAAATATTCTATATTTTTAAGTGGAACAAATATGTAGGCACCACAAACCGGAAGTTACAAGTACCAATTTATTAGTTGCAACAATTGTTACTATCTGAGTTTTGTTAATTTTTGAAAAAGTAAATCATATTTGAATAAGGTTGTTTTTATGATATTTTAATATTTCATATGTTTATTATAACTAGAAGAATATATTTTTGATGACTCTGAAATGTTTGGTATGCGCTTGTAGGAGTTTATTTCATTTTAAATCAATTTTATTAAAGTTTTTTCCTCTTTAATAAAAAAAATATGAAAAACATCTATGAATTCTTTACCTTTGTACTGTTTCTTTATAACTTACATATAAAATATTAATTTTATAATTTTATAACCTTTCTGGGAGTATGAAAGTAAATGAACGTCAGTGCAAATTTTCCCGAAAGGATTATCGAAGTATATGAATTTCGAAGTCCGTCTATCAGTTGGTATGATGTAACTTGTATAGTAATGACATTTGTTTGTAATTTTGTCATAAAATAAAACCTTTAAATGGTCACAATTTTCCAAACATATTTTATCTTTATAATAACATAAATTTCATAGATTTTTTTTGCTCATGTAAAAAGAACAAAAAAAATCTGACCCCAGTCGGACATCAATTATTATATTCCAGAAAAGTTTTTATACATATGTGCTATGATTGATATAATTTAAACTATAATATAATAAATTTAAAAAAAATGATGTTCTGTTTTAGGTTAAGCTCACTTACATAAAATCACTACAAGCATTTAAAAAGCTTTACATTCTTATCAACAAATAAATAAAAAAAACATATATGGTTCGTCATACTATAAAAGTTATCCAATAAAATATAAGGGTTGTAATCGCAAATGAACCGGAATATGCGTCGTGGTTGGGGAGAACAGCAGAATAACATCCCCTAAGGAAAGTTATTCTAATGTTTTTAGGCATATTTGCCAAAGGATGGTGAATTCGTTAATCTTGCGCAGCCACAGCTGTCAGCCACATTCGGCAAAGCAGTCAATTTGTTTGATTTGTTGAACAAAGGGCAAGGCATTTCTAGAAAAATATTAAACACATCGATTTTCTATTCCAATGTTGCCCAATAATGCTTAATAAAAGTAAGATAAAGGATTGAGTGCTTAAAAAATAATTATGATTTTAAATCAAATATCTTTATAATAAAAATCTACATAAATGTTCCTTTGTTGAAAATCTTTAATTGCCTAAAGCACAATAATCCATCGATTGCTTTGAAATAAAGATACGTTGCACTTAAATAAATACGTATTTTTATCTATCTTTATCGATTTAAATTTAAATAATTAATTTACCGCATGTTTTCAAAACAGATTACAACGCTGTGATAGATGTTTCCAAGGAGACATGTTGTTTAAAAACATTTTTAATAACAATGGCAGCGCCATCTGTTAAACTTTAGTTAAACATATGAATAATGACTTATTTTGATACCTGCATTACGTCTTGCAACCGGTAGATCAAGGTCGCGGGACGTTTTTAAACCAATATTATAAATATTTAGAAAAAAACTTTCATTAAAATAAAAATCATATTATGATCATTTATAAATTTTCTAGTTTGAAGTAGAAATTGAATGACGAAAAATTCAGTTTTGAATATGATGCATTGATCGTTTATTCAACGTACAAAATATCGAAATTCCCGGTGCAATAGGAATATTTTCAGAATGAAAAATACGCTGAAATATTGTTTTGTCATAATTGTCTTCGTTAAATGCTATATTACAAAATTTTGATGCAACAAAGGAATATTTCACGTGAATTGAATACAAAAATGCTTTTTCTGTCTCCCTTTAACAAGAATTCTCAATGATTTTTTAAAATTGTTTTTTTTACGTGAAGGTAAAATTATCAGTTTTGTTGATGATGTACTTGTTCTAGGCGTTTTTTTTTAAATGTGTATAAACACATTTTTTTACCGTCTTGGGAATTGAATTTGACAATTCCAAATACTAGTCAAATACGCTGACACTACAGAAGTGGAAAAACAATAATTACATTTGGCAATATTTAAAAATTGTCTTACATATCGGTCACTACTTTCAACAATACGTGTCTCCGCGGCATAAGGTAGACCATAGAATTAACGTTGCGGGTTCGATCCGTGCCAATTGCAAAATATTTTCAAGAATGATAAAATTTACCTCCCTTATTCTTACTATCTTGCCTGCAGACAAGCTTCTAGAAGTATAAGTTTTGATAGTTATTCTTTTAAAAATTCTGGACCGTAGGACTAATCACCCTGTTTTTATATGATGACTATTTAATCTAATGCCAGCCGATTTTGTGCCCTAAATACTACTTAAGTGCTGATATAACAGTTAATGACAGGCCGTTAGTTAACCTATTCATCAATTTTCATATCACCTCTCCCAAAAAGGTTTTCGTCTGTTAAAATAAATTTGAATAAGTACGATTTTAAATGGGTTTATTTTCAGATTTAACACAAATGCAAGAAAAAGATTTCGACATGATCGAAATAATATAAAAAATTAACTATTTCAAAAGTAAATGACGTTTATTGTTAACAGTATCTACTGCATTTTCATCAAACGACGGAATCAATAAGAAACAGAGATTTGTAGTAAAAGCATTATTTCCTCAGAGAGCAATGTAGGTTTCCGCTTCCGGTCTTGAATAAATGCATGAAATGCATACGGGGTAAACTGAATCACTTCCGTTCGGAAGCAAGTGTCATCGTGTATGAACTGCTTTCCCCAGGGAATCCCGCGTACAAATGTTTACACAAACTAATATTCTTGTTTCCAATACACGGAAAAATACGGATATTTGTTAATAAAGGTGTTGGTTCAAAATTCGTGGAACTAGTTTGTATTAGTTAATTAAATATACGAGTTTCTCGAGGATTGAAAAATCTACATACAAATCCGCAACAAAAAATCCATCAAGCTCTGATGTAATTTTACTGTATGTATATTTCGATTGTTTTGTTCATATTCTCATAGTGCAGTGCTTACTGCGTTTGAGTATCGTCCTGGATTTTTTTTCAATCTCCTTAAAAGAGAAACATGTCCGGATTTTTAAAAAACAAATAAATAAATAATTGTAAATGAACTAAAATCTATGATTTTTTTCAGAAATAATTTTTACGTTTATTTCTTGTAAATTGTTAACTTGTTAAAAAAAGTCACACTCGAAACGAGGATATCTTTGTTAGGCAATGCAATATTTTTTTATCTTTATGTAAAAAAACTATTGCTTGGTTGTTTTATTATTGTATTATAATTACTGTATTTGAGAGTCATGTTAAGGGTCCAGAGATCGATGCTCAGGAGGGTAAATAAATTTATAAAAATGTTTTCTTTACTTTAATGTTAATTAAACATAACCATGGACTGGTACTTAAAGGTTGAAACTGATGACATGTATTTTTTTTAATATTTCAATTTAATTTAAAATTTCATTCGTTTGGTGTAGTGGTCTATTTATCATTATAAGCGGAAGAGGGTAAAAAGAAAGAAAAAAATCGATTTATATATCGTTGTCATACAGGAGAATGTGACCAAGTGAATTTTTTACAAAAACGTCATCATTGACTATTTGATATCTTACTATCTTAATATTGCCCTGGAAAAAATTCCAAATAATTTTAGATTTGGAAGTATAATATATTGATTTGTTAAAAGTGACTAACTGCATTTGTGTTTATTTTCTTCCCAAGAAAGGGTGATTTAAATGGCCCTCCTGAATATTTTACGTTATGTTAGTTGGTCATTTTCTTCTGTACGACTACGATATATGGTTTTCTATGGTCTAATGTATTATTTATGATTTTTAAATATATTGATGACAGTAAAACAGGCATTATATAACGAAAACTAGTCTGATTCAGATTTTTTAAAATGTTTCTTACATTGTGTTGAATAAATATTTATTTAATTTGTTTAAATAACCGTTTTGTATCATTCCTTAACCGTCGATTCATGAACGTTTTCGCTTTGTCTGGCTACCCTGAAAAAAGTGGTTAGTTTTATATGGACGACGAAAATGTTGTTACTCACGTTTAATTATATGATAAAAATTTGTTGATTTCTAGTTACGTTAAATAAATTATCTGCTTAGTAAAAAAGCTTCTTTACATCTCACCAATAGATGTCTCTAGTGAAGTTCTAGTGATTCAAGAACAAGGTTTCTAAATTGGTTCATATATATAGAACTTCCAAGAATTTGAGTAGTGTGGTTGTCAATAATGGGTAGAATTGGTGAATGTTACACGTGTGTAAAGTGATCACTTAAACCAGCCTATGACGGTCGTAAGCCCCGTAAATGCCCAGACTTCCATATTTTTCTTCATCTTTGATGAGATGTTAAAAAATAATCTGCTTAGCTTGTGATTAAATCACTTGAATTCCTCTTAATCTTGGATAAGAGCAGATAATTATTCATGTTTATTAATATTTATATCGTTATATTGATTTTCTTGAGTTTTTCCACAAAAAATAACTTTTTTTTTTTCAATTTTGGTCACAGGATTAAAGTCTGTGTGTACTGCTGAATAATTTATTTTTCACTTTATAGTAATGTTTTCTGACGTACGTTTTTCTTCACAAATTTATCACTGAAGAAATATTTTACTTTGTAATTTACAATAAAATAGGAATGGAACATAAAGTAGACATTGTAAATTTAATAGATAAAATGTTGTTTCTTTGTACGTTGAACGAATCGTAAAATGCAAACAGACACTCTTCCTTGTTAGTTACGACTATTTTATGAACCAAAATAAAATAGCATAGATAGGAATGATAATATTTGCATTAAAATTCAAATAAAAATGCTACCAAAGAATAATTTTTGTCCTTTAAAGCCGTTAGTGAAGGTAACGACGAATAAAAATCGTTTTTAATACTTTGTGTCACAGAGTACCTGGGCAGTGGTCGGCAAATTTATACATTTTCGACATCTAATCAGAGATGCTTCGGCATATGGAATATGGAAGTTGGGGCATTTACAGGGCTTATGACTCGTCATAGCTGGTTGCGTCATAATTTTACATACGTGAAATATACACTATTCTACCCAATGATTGACAACCACACTACTCGAATTTTTGGAACTCCTATATATATCATTAACCACATGTTCGTATAAGTTCACTAGAGCCATCTTTCAATATATTGGGAAAGCGTTCACTTAGCATTTGGATGTATGCAAGATCCTGAACTGGATTATTTTACATATTGGGACACATCTGAAAACATAATTTTCAAATTTATGCAGCTTATAATTTGACGAGTTATTTTAATCACAGAACTTTGAGTGTGTCTAAATAGTAAAAGGTGTTATTTTTATATTTTAAAATGAAAAAAATACATCCATGTGGAGAAAATCCATATTAGTGAACAAGTATTTGGAACAGAGCGTGGACGGCCAAAAAAGACACTAGATCAATCAGAACCTCAAATATGGTCGTGTTAATCGGAGGATACGTATGACTAAATATATGAATGAGAAGAAAACTAGGAGTGTTTGTCAACACAAAAGTGTGTGGCGTACCTCCTCTCTGCCTACCCCCGTAGTGAAACGGCGTGATGGTAGCAGTAGTAGTAACAATTATTCAGATATACCTTGAACCCGTCAATAATGAATGTTTTATTTAAAATACAATACGGTACTCGTATATGCTCAAATGTATTTCAATAATGCTTCAAATATATCAAAATATCAATTTCTATTTTATTCGGATATTTCTATATTTTTCCTCGAAATATGGAAACATTCATAAATAACATATGATGGTTTCCAAGAAGCAATAAAGCTTTTATATTTGAGTTTTCCTTACGTTAATAATTTATTTTTGAGTAACCATTCTCGGTAAAGAAATATTGGCCTTGTAAATTTTATGAGCAATTTTACGTTTTTCTGAAGCCTTATAAAAAATAACTCCATATATTAGCAGTTTGTCACTTATACATATTGCTAATATTTAAGCTTTGATAAACTGATATTTTTTAAGGGTTTTTCTAAACAATGAAATAAAAGTTTTTTGATTCGATAGTCAACAATTGGACGAGAACGGAGAGTAATATTTCAAGGACGCGTCATTTTTACTATACACATTTCGTTACACGAGAGAGAAAAAAGATAAATGAGAGAAAGAGAATAAGATATTCCGATGCCATCAGAGTGAAGCAAAAGATAGCGACGATAACACAAGGATACAAAGCAAATGAATAAGACAGTGTGGCGAATGTACGTTGTAGATGTACACGTCAGACGCTATAATTAAACATTTGAGGTACCAAGCATTGTGCGAGTAAAATGTATCATTGTGTACCTATATTAGATCCAATCGTATCACAAAGGATAAAATGTGTTTTATAGTTATCACAAACCATTTCCAACATAAGTAGTATCAACAATTGGAACACCAATAAATGACAGTGTTAATATTGAAAAAAAGTTTTTTTTGTTGTTGCAAATATCGTTATTAAAAATTTCCTTTCATATATTCTCTCTCGTTTTCTTTCTCTCTATCTTTATTATTAAATGAATGATATGACGTTGATTATTTGAAAAATGAAAAAAAAAATGAAATAACGAGTAAATATTCAATATTTACAATTATTTTTTGTAAAATGTATTTTTTTGTGAAATAAATTGTGAAGTGTGCAAATATCGAATTGTATTTTAAATGCGGATGAATTCTTGTTTTATTTTTCATACAAAATGAAACATTAAACGTTACATCAAAACGCTATTAGAAAAACGATTAAATTTAACCCCTGTGTAACGCTACCTCCCCCACAATTATGTCTCCAGCGCTTTGATAAATCGCATTAAAATTTCCTTGCTTTGAAATTTTGTCACGAGCAAAACGTTTCCACCAAGAAATGCAAACTTGATGCTGAACTTGGCTACAGACATTTAATCCGATATCGCTCCGTCGCTTTTTCCCTGGTAGAACGTCACACGTCGTCATCGCACGAATGCAAATGTCGTCAGCCAGGGATGTTGGATATAATGAGCAACGGTGGGGCTAGAAATTTTCAATGTTTAATTTGTTTTATTTGTTAAGGGAAATATTTATTCTCATTATCAGAAATAGGTATCTAATTGTGGTAAAGTAAGTTCGAACTGAGAAACTCTTACTCAAGGGTCCACGACACTAACCACGGGACCACAACCCTATGCACCTTTATGCGTGAGACTCTCGCGGGTTAAAAGTGAATATTTTTAGGTTTAAAAAAAACAGTTAATTTTATAAACTGTTTCCTCTGCATTTATTAACAATTTAATTATTTCAGGGCAAGAATATGGTTCTGTGGAATTTGGGTCCTTAAGTTTTATTTAATTCTTTCATTTAATTAAGAAAAAAATTTAAAATAAATGAAATATTTACATTCTTCATTAATATCCATAAACCTCAAGGAATAAATTAAGGGTCTGTGATAGCTAAAGTTTGATAGAAAAAACATTTTTTTATTAGAAGCATTGTTTCCATTGTGGTTTCATCTGTCTACAATTGACTTGGATGATGGAATGCTTATTCCGAAACAGGCAGTCATAAAGTAATATTCTTAACTTGTATTACATAAAGTGAATGATGAATGATAAGGAAAGTGTTACGAACAGTGGCGTGCACAGTGAATTAATTATGGTAGGCAGTAGAGATAGCTAGTAAGGTAAGCTGGTAGGTACTTCTTAGTACGGTACGTAAGCTAGGTACTACTAAGTAAAGTAGGGTAGGTACTGGTTGCGTTTTTGTATGTCACGCGGGTAGGTTAGAATAGGCACTGCTTGCAATTGAGATTTGGCACTTAATAGGTTTTTTCAATCAAGGCGTATTGAAAAACCCGTGTGCCTTATTTGATTGTATATTCATTTTAAGACTTCATAATGTATTTAACTATACAAGTCCACGAATGACAACCGCAGTTGTACAGTGTTCAAGACTTCTTTTGATAAGTTCTATGTGATTTTTCTCATCACAAAATATATTAAAAGATAAATTCGATTTGAGATTTAATGACTGAAGCATCGCATGCGCTTTCTCACGCTTTCAAAAAAGCTGTCGGAATCACGGTGTCTCAAACATGTAGCACTTCCTATTCCCACAGTACAGACTGTCTCGTCGCATTTCCAGCCACTCGGTACAGCAGTCGAATAAGCTTCCATAATAATATGTTCATCAAAGATGAGTGAAAATCGATCGCTGCAAACTTGATGAAAGAGCTTGACGCGCTCACTCTTTGATTGAATTTCCTGTAAAGAACATCCTATACTTCACAACCTAATTTGTTTCATTCCTCGTGAAAAAAATATTTATCTTGAGACAACTTTTATGAAAGATTTATTGATACGTATTTTGAAACAAGCGTACAACGTGATTTACTTTTTAATTTGGTACAGACCTTTATGAAATGTTAATAGATTATTTTCATATTTCTTTACACACAAGAAGACTTAAAACATGATTTTAAAAATTTATAAACCTTTTATTTGTCCTTTATTCCTTTTATCTTTACCTTTTATTCTGTCCGCCTCCGCGGTGTAATGGTCTGCGAGTTAAGCTACAGTGCTGGAGGTCCCGGGTTCGATTCCCGGGGGGGGGGGGGTGAAAATAAATATTAGTAATTTAACACTGTAATATTTATTTAATATTACCCAGGACTGGTTCCTGAAGCGCAAGAGTGATCACCTTGCCTTCATGTAAGTAATGATCAAGATAACACTGCGTCAATTTGATGTAGTGCCCTATGCACCATTAGGTGCGGATAAGGGTTATAATATAACATTTTATTCACAATATTTTGAGTCTGACTAATTCTTTGTTCACGAATCTGGGTTTTTTTATACAATGGAATTATTTTCATTGATATCTTAATAAAAACGAAGAAGAATATGGAACTATGGACATTTACAGGGTTTACGATCTGTCAAATGCTGGTTTGAAAGAATGTATAACAGAAGATAAACACAATTTCTGAAATTTGAATAACATGTCCTGATGAGGCTAATCCCTCTTAAACAGGCCGCAAGGCCTATAATAAGAAGAAGAAGAGAAGAAGAGAAGAAGAAGATATATAACATGTCAATCATCGGAAGAATGATGAATATTACATGTGTATAAAGTGATCACGTAAACCAGTCTATAACGTATACCCTGTATATACCCAAACTTCCATATTCTTCATCATCTTATATGTCTGAGGTCCTGAACCCGACCACTGGACAAATGAAATAAAACTGGAACAAAGTAGACATTTGTTGTTTTATTATATTATACAAAATGCAGATCCATCAAAAAATGTCATTATCTTCATCTTGGTTGAGAAATCAATAATACTATTTGCATTGGTTCATTAATAATAATAAATTATTATTTCTTATCCAAGTGAAACAGGAAGACGGAATCTTGTCTAAGACGTAAAGTAAACAAGTAATATCCTTTATCTAAACACTTTGTTCAACCTTCACTAAGTTTATTCGTTCAATTGAATGAACCTAGTTCAAGATTATGGCATGGTATCTCTCGGAGGAAACTTAAGGCAAATAACAGCTCAAGTGTAATGAACTATCGTGTTCATGACATGGAATACCAAATTATATGTGAGATACTTACGAATGAATTATATTCCCAAGAAAATGTTTGGCGCTTATGATTATGACTAGTCGAGATACCGTGCAGTTTGGGAAATATTATTTTTTTTACATCTCAACATAGATAAAAAAGAATATGAGTCTTACGACCGTCATAGGCTCGTTGAAGTGATCACTTTACACACATGTAACAATCAATAACTCTCCCCATGATTGACAATCACACTCTCAATTTATTGGAGCTTTTATATGTATGGTACAAATTCGAAACATAGTGCGTGAATCACTAGATTATAATCAGAGAATAGATTATAATCATAAATATATATATATATATATATATATATATATATTTATATATATATATATATTTATATATATATATATATATATATATATATATATATATATATATATATATATATATATATATATATATATGTATATATATATATATATTTATATATATATATATATATATATATATATATATATATATATATATATATATATATATATATATATATATATATATATATATATATATATATATATATATATATATATATATATATATATATATATATATATATATATATATATATATATATATATATATATATATATATATATATATATATATATATATATATATATATATATTATATAATTCCATCTCAGAATTATGATGGTATCTTTCCTTTTTTTAAACACGTTTTTCGTATTGTCATAGTTGCATGTGCTGGATGAATAAAAGTATTACGTGAGACAAATGCAAAAATTTCTCTGACGAATTCTTTTATCCGGAGTTTATGTTTTTATATATTTTAACCTCGTCATGTGAGCTTGAATAATACTACCGACTGTGTGTTTTTATTATAGCGTCATGCTTCCCTTCCGTTGCTCTATTTCCAGTGACGGAATTAGTATTTCAGTGTGCCTTATTTTAAAATGCGTGGTGTGAATTTTTTCGCAGTATTTTAGCAAAAAAACATAGTGATTTAATATTCACGTTTTGTACAGTATACAAGAAAGAAAAGAAAAATCCTACATCCAGCACATTTTTAATTAAGAAAAGAAAAAATTATATTATCAAGTTTCTAAGAATTTCACATCCTTAATTGTTGTTCAAAAAAATAAGAAATATTTCTCACTAAATAATTGAATATTAAAATCTTCACTGACTCGCAGGAGGTATTAAATCAAACAGCTACTACATTTAAAAAAAAGTGTTTTTAATACAATAATATTGACTTCAATATAACCATTCATTAAACATTTAAATTGAACACTAATACATATTTAAATCAAACACTGAGTCTGCTTTAATGCATTTTTTTTTAAAACATTACCAAATTTTGTTACAATAGCTTGACATATGTTTGAAAATGCCTTAAGGAAAAGACGCAAAGATGAAACAATTGTTACAAACTGGGTTTTTATGATTTAAAAATAAAATAAACATTTTATTTCAATTGAATCAGCGTTTTAAGAAAAAAATATCAGTTTTTGATTTAAATAAAATATATTGTATGTATGGACATTGTATACATATGTTTGTAGTATATATCGCGCCCATAGTGTAGATTTTAGTACGATTAGTGTTCCCGGGCTCGCTAGGATGGGTTAAAAAAGTTGTAAGTGATTTTTCACTATTATGTTTATTTGATAATACCCTTAACTAATACTGAAGCGTAGAACTAGGTACCTAAAAAAGAATTTGTGTTTGGACAAAACCACAGATGACTCCAGATGCATAGTGAAATAAAGATCAGAATGGGTGTGGTTGACCAAGGTTAAATAAAAAAATATCACTTTTCATTACAGCAAAAAAGTCGAGAAGAAAATTTATACCTGGATGATAACAAAAAGGATGGAAAAATATTAAAAACATTTAATTTTTGGTCTTGGAGATGAATAAATTGCATTAGATGGGTGATAAGAGCAGTTTCTAAGAAGAGTAAACGAAAAAGTAACGTTATTGAAAACAACAGAAAATATAACATGGAAGGTAATATAATAAATCCTGCTGTACGACAAACTTATCACTATTATTACAAAAGAATAAAATACAAAGAATAGAAAAGACTAAGGATTGATTATGTGGAGCAACTAAAAAGAAGTGTAGAGGGTACGACTATGAGTAACTGCATAGAAAAAGCCCAGACTCAATTTAAGAAGAAATAATAATAATAATAAAATATCTTTATAAACCAAAATGTTTATAATTATTTGATGTAAATTTTTAATTGCTTTACTTTTTTACCGAATACTTTAAAATTTTGTCATCGTTGCCTTCAATCAATACGCTCTTGTTTTTATTTAAATCACAAACCTATTAATAATCATATTGTCACAGGTAAAAAAATGTTTTTACTGCAATGGTAGTGCCATCAATTGAAGCCACTCATCCAATACGCCGTTTTGACATTTACAATGTCTTCGATACCATTGTTGTTTACTGGATTTATAATATTTTCATTGTTTCACAACTAGAATATAAACATATTAGAAATATGCGCATTACGTTTTTTTCCTTTTTCTTTTAAACAGACTAGAAAGTCACAGCAACGCATGTCTAGGTATAGCTAGTAAAAAATACATAATTTTACCTATTTAATAATATATTTTTGTCCGCCTCCGTAGTGTAATGGTCAGCACGCTCGGCTACCGTTCTGGAGGTCCCGGGTTCGATTCCCAAGGGGGGTAAAATAAATATAAGTGATTTTTTCACTGTCATATTTATTCAATATTACCCTGGACTGGTACCTGAAGCGGAGGGCTGATCACCTTTCCTTCATGTATAAACGATCAAGATAACGCTGCGTTTATATGACGCAGTGCCCTATGCACCATTGGGGTGCGGATAAGGGTTTTATTATTATTATTATAATAATATATTTCAGACAGATATTTATTAATATATGTAGTTCAACAGTAAAAGAGCATTTAATTTTGGCATCAAAACAAAATGTAAAAGTTAAGAGTAGTTCTGTTCCTATATTCCAAATAATAAGCATAAAAATTCATATTTTTGTATTCTCTCTTAAGTAAGAAACAAAATGTTTCTGATAATCACGAATTATTCTTGATTCAATGATTTAAACAGAAATTACCGATTTTGAAATGTTCATTGAATCGAAAAGAGATTTAACTTAATTTACCTTCTTTATATTACAAACGCAAAATTAAAATAATTTCCCAATAAAAGGAAGGAGGTAATAATAAATTATTGTTCGAAACGCTTTACCTGACTAAAGATTTTCATTATTTAGGAAACTTTTGTAATTTAACGCAATAAGGTCTTGTTCAAACTGTTTTTCGTTTAAGGACTTTGTTAAAAATTTCAAAAAGTATGCTAAACGTTTAATTTTAGCTTCGGCAATAACTAGGAAGCTTCCTTTGTGCATTTTCTTTGTCATATAAAATCATTTCGGCAAAAAGGACCCAGAAGGAACGGAGGTGAAGAAAATGGGAAATTGCAAAGGCGTACAGAATTTCAGGAAAACCCTTATAATTCCGCTTTGAGTTCATAATTGCTAAATTAATGTATTATGTAAGACGAGATCGTTACCTTAGTCAAATAATTGTTTAGCCGTCCAAATACAATTGGATTCCTGGCAAAGATTTCGACAGAATTTTAAAAGGTTTCGCGAATAATATCGAATTACTAATGCAATACTTTAAAAACGTGTCAGGTACTTAAAGCATTAAAATAAAATCTGATGTCCTAATTCTGACGTGGGCTTCTTGCGCGTATTTGATTTTTACTGGTTTCCATAAGTCGTCGGCGGTCGTTATGCTTGCGACCAAACGGCCATTCTCATTTTACGGCGACGTGGCGGAAATCATCACGTACGAATTCCCCGAATTTCAGTCATGAAAATCACTCCAGCGTATTGTTTGAGCATGACCTTTTTCTCTGTACTTATTGGGAATCTGTTTTTCACCAAAAGCGCTAAGTCGAATTTGGATACCTTCCTTTAAGCGGCGCTTACTCGTAAGCGCTGCGAACAACATGGACATAAAACTTTAATACAATATCGTTTCAGATAGGTGTAGTGTTATTACTGTTCGATATTGCCATGTCACACAATTGCGAATTTTGTTGTGAACCACTTTTCCCCGTAATAAAACTACATTATATTTCGCTTTACGTTAAATTGAGCCTTTTATTGGAGCTTTTACTTTTTTCCCGATCGAATCTACTACATAAATGCTTTAGTACCTGAGTCTTTATCGGGGACATTTATAACGTGTAAATAACGGACGACGATAAAAGAATTTCTGTAGTAGTTTAAATATTTCTCTTACGACTAACGATAACTTATGGAAGGTTTCAAATTAATGCTTCCTACAAATGGACGACATTTTTGTTGTTACTTTTTATTGAAGCGAATGAAAACCGTTGAATTTAAAGAATTTTCTTAAGTGTTTGGTTTAAATGCTTTAAATGCTTGAATGCTTGAAGAAATAAACATTGATTGTTTTTTAAAAGAATGTTAATGTTTTTAAATAAAATTTATATTTGTATTATTTGGACAAAAAAATAATTAATAAAAAATAATTTAACTTGTTTCAATAAAAAAATACTATACGATTTAGATTTTAGAACAGATTTTTCATCAAAAATCTTAAACGAAGTTTATGAAAATTGAATATATTTTTTTTGTACTAATTTAAATAAATAATGTTTTTTTCATGTTATTTTTAAAAATAACATTATTTATTCGATTTAATAATAAAAACAAAAACAAAAAATCACAACATCGCATATCCTATATAAAGTAAACTGTAATACAAATCATGTTCGAAATAAAATTTCAAAGAAGCTGACACTATGATATGTAATATATTCTCACACCCTTCCGGCCTGTAAAATTCTACAATTTTATTTTTAACCCAAATGATAAGCGACCCGTGTAATGATACATACTCTGGGAACGAAAATGCCGGAATTTTATTTTACACAGGTAAAAAATTCGAGCTTGCCGAACATTATGATTTAAGGGGTCCTCAAGTAAAGTTGAAGAGACAAGATAGGCCTGAAAATTCTATTCTATCTCGAGGTACATAAAGTACATTTATACATACTGAACGAACATCTTTTTAAAAGCTGATATTTGACATTTTTTAGCTGTTCATTTATTTCTTGAATGTTTTTCGTAGATATTTTGTGGCACATTTTATAAACTTTATAAAATAAAACAACTTTGTTTTGACCACTATTTATTGTTACACTTTTTCCAATCGGTTTCGACAAAAACCTTGTCATACACAGGGTTCATATTTTCATATGGTGTATGGGGTGTGTGGATGTTTTTGGTATCGTAAGGGAAGGGTTATTAATTATAGCCAAACTATGAGTATTTTATTGTTTTAGAATTAGTACATAAACCCTGAGGATAACAAGATTCTTGTCGAAACCGGTTGAAAAAAAGCACCAATAAAAATTGGTTAAAACAAAGTTATTTTATTTTATAAAGTTTTTCATTTATTTTTCATCATACTCGTAATTACAAATTACAATTTACAATAATATGCCTTCGCTAGATTTTTCAATGCCAAGGACACATTTAACAATACTTAATTATAAAATTATATGAAAAGTATTAGTGTCACCTACTTTCAAAATCCGCCAGATCCATGTTCTCCGGGGAACATTTATATTTTAAAAATTTGTCTATCTTTAGGTATGATATTATAAAATATTATGAAATAGAGAATGTTCCCATTTTTTCGGAATTTTTTCAGTGTTTAAAAAAAAACGAGACACAAACCGATAATGACGTTATCTTAATTTTTGACCTTTCTCCGCTCTTTGATTTGTCGATATGGTTCAGAAGGCAAGTTTCATGAATACAGTGGAATTCGAAATACAAAGCTGTTTTGAAGTATTTTTAGCAGGTTTTTGAAGAATATAAATATTTTACACAATAAAACTCACAATTAGCATTCCGATGGAGTATTTATTAAAAAAAAATTATAAAATTGGATCCGGCGGATTTTGAAAGTAGGCGACACTTATGGCATGCAATCAAATACGAGATACGATTTATTTCAGATCTACCATCCTTTATTATCCATTAATGATAGCCCATTTATAGTCAGTTTTGTTATTTAATCTCTTTATTGATTATGAAAACAAGTTGTTCACTTTTATTTGATAATTATCAAAATTCTTTTGATAAAAAAAAAATATTTTGCATATTACAAGCATTGATAACTTTATGGCATGGTAATTAAACACTCTCTTTATCATACATTGTTCACTGTGTAAAAAAGATATTTGTTAGATCTTGCTTTATTCCAAAAGTGTATTTCAATTGTACACGCTTCATCTACATTAGTAATATGAATTTGTTTCAATGTTCTTCACAAGCCCTCGATACTTAGCCATCTTAATGCTGCTATCAAAATATATTTTTTTTATATTCAATAATTATAAAAAATGGTGATTCGGAATTTTCAGTGAATGAGAAGGGTGGGAGTTTTATTTAAAATACTTGAAAAATATTGTCAAATAAGAAAAAGACATTATTTAGATATGCTTTTAGCCCCAAAAAGTGTTATAAAACTCAAAAAATGTCATGCGAGAACTCAATTCGAATAGCGTATATATACTTTGAGCCATATATCAACATTTGAGAAATGGCCATTAAGCTGACAATTATAATTGTCAGTTAAAAAAAATTGTTTGATTGTAGATTACACCATGAAAAGTTGATAAAAATCTCAAAATCTTTGATAAAAACAAAACCTTTTTTTATAGGTACCTTAAATGTAGTTTATTTAAATAAGATTCTCTATCTTGTAATTTCCTTTTCTAAGTATTCGTTTGAAGTCATCTCATATTAATTGCCAAACTGATCTTGGATTTAACAAAAGAATCTGTCAGAGACAGAAATAATAAACCTTGAAGAACACGAGCGAGAGAAAATTCTCAGAAAAGTTTACAAAAGTGTCACCAAAAATTTACATTTCGCATTCTTACTTTACAAGACGAACTTTACTTGCTAATTGAGTTATCGTTGTAACAATTATAATTTAATTGCCCCACTTAGAGTTTCAGACGTGTTACAAGCTTCATTCATGATTAAAATTCAGATCTTTTTCAAGTGTTCAGCAAAAATACATACCCATAATGATTTTTACTTGTATTTTATTTTATTTAAACTTCTTTTACGAAATATAAGTACTTTGGCGAGCTTATTGCGATGCAATATCTTTAAATTAACAAAAAACGAAATAGTGATATTGGTTACAGTTTGACAGTTATTTAAAATAAGAGATTAAATATTGCTGTTACTTAAGTAACAGAAATAAAAATAATTATAGAAATTACAAATAACTAAAGCATTATGTATGTAATGAGCTATAAATTGATGAAAAAAAGGGATACAAAGGTTAGTAAAAATTAGTCAAGGAGTTAAAAAGGAGAGATAGTGAGGGTTTCAGAACATTTTTGATTGTTCCCAAATCCTTGTTCACAAATCTTGGTTAGAACCCAGATTTTCATGTTCTTCTTCATCTTTGTGGAGATGGTTTCAATGGTAAAATTGATGTTTCAGGCATTTCTTAAAAGCCATCAGAGATGGTACATTTTTCACGTAAAGAAGAAATTCAGTCCAAAGTCCGTTTTGACTAAAACATTGACCAAAACAAAAAAAAAGGTTGTAATCTGAAAAGTTAAGTTTTGTCTTACTTTAAAGTTACAGATAGACTAACTAGGAAAAGTTTATATTTATAAACTATTTAGAAGGACTTGTACCTAGTTTTATTGTAATAAAGGAGTATATTAATTATTTGGTTCACAAACAACAACTTATTTTGAAGGTATTTTGAGATTTATTTTCAAAATATTAATTTCATACAAATTTTCACACATGTAAGTATCAGTAAAAATACAAGAGAATCCCTTCCTAAGCTATTGAATTTTTTTTTTAAAGTCGATAGATCAGTTAACAATGTCAGTAAACTTTACACCCCTGAAACAAAATAGTTTTTTTTGTTATCCGTCTGCAATGGGAACACACATTTAGAGCAACAGGTCTTTGGGATGAATATTACTTGTAGGCGTGGAAATGTCTCAGGATGACGCCCAAAGGCTAAAAACTGACAGGAGAATGTTGAAAAGAATCTCATGAATGTCCAAGAAAGGTGATTTATTAAAACGCCACCTAGATTACGATAGCGTAAATGTAAGATCACCATTTTTAATAAACGTTTGAATGAAGGACGGTATCCATTAAGTTCAGGTATCAAAGTACAGGTTGAATCACCTTGTTAGAAATATAAAAAAATCATTTGGCTGTTAAATTCAAAATTTCTAACTAAAACCCCGCTTCTCCCCAGGGCTAGGTAGAGAGAATAGAATAATATTCGTCTCTTCCATATTCATGCATCTACTCATATATACCCGCCAATTATTCCGACTCCTGACCTAACCACTTTCTTGTTCTTGAAAAACTTGGTCATGCTTAGTTTTTCTCGATCTTTCCCTGCTTCTATTTCCAACAATATTTGCCTCATTAACTTTTCAAACTTTTTTTCTCGCTCATTTATAAATCGTTATAAAAATACTTCATTCTTATTATAATTTATCTCGTTTAAAAATATTTTTACCACACCATCCAAAATTTGATCGACAATGTTTATCTCAGTGTTCAAAGTTGTAGATAATAAGGTAAAATATAAATATAATAATAAAATGGATTTTTACAAATATTTGATGTAAGAAAATATCGTCAATAACAACCAATACGAGTTTGGGACGCAATTGAAAAAAAATTCACTTTATTACGATGGAAACGTAAGGGATCGCACTTGTATAATGACCTTAAAAATAAACATTAAAGTTTATAACTCTCTAAACTAGTAAATGAAAGGAAAATCATAAGAAAACTTTATTCACACTCAATGAGCGTTTGATCAAAATATGAAAATTGCAAGGTAGGAATTTATTGATTAAGTACCCCATGTAACAGTTTTTTACCCTACACTTTTCATAATATCGTAATCGTAGAGGAGAAAGTGACCAACTAACAAAACGTAATATGTTCAGGAGGGTGATTTGTGTCAGTTGTGCTTGGCAAGAAAATAAACATCAATGCAGTTAGTCATTTTTAACAAGTCAATATATTATACTTCCATGTTTAAAATCCTTTGGGATTTTTTTCGGGGCTATTTTAAGCTTGTAAGATATCAAATAGTCAATGATCACGTTTTTGTAAAAAATGCACTCGGTCACTTTCTCCTGTATGACTAATTAACATGTTGATATTACGACCAGTAGATTGATTGTATGATTTACAAAATGTCGATGATACTGGTATTACATGAACGGCTAAAATATATAGTAAAACATGTCTTAGTTAGCTTTAGTTACTGAAAATTTAGTCTTATTTAAAAATCTCCCTAAGAATTGATTCAAATTGGAAAAATCTCTCAAACAGTATTATTACTGATAAAAGTATAATTTTTCATAATATCATACGTGTAAAAAATATATATAAGACGAGAAAATGGAAGTTTAGGCACTCTCAGGGCTTACGAACTGCTATTGTCTGGCTTAAGATGCTTGCCGCTATTGTGATATCTTATATATCTTGATATATTGAGGGATTAAATAAATAAAAAATATAACAATACTTTTTATTGCTCCAACATTGAATTAACCCCCAAAAGAGATATAGCAAGATATATTTGATATCACAAATGAATATATATATATATATATATATATATATATATATATATATATATATATATATATATATATATATATATATATATATATATATATATATATATATATATATATATATATATATATATATATATATATATATATATATATATATATATATATATATATATATATATATATATATATATATATATATATATATATATATATAATATATATATAATACATTATTAATATACAATGAATAATACAATTTCCATACATTTTTACAAATGGAAAACTAATAATTTTAGTTTCGCTGTGCCTTTCCAAAAAAGAGACTCCGAAGGACTTACATTTTAAGGTTTTCTTTTTTATTGAATTAATGGGATAATGGTCTTTTTCTTTTCATTTATATATATTTTTAAAGATTTATTTGTAATGGGCAGTAGTTTTTTTCTTAAAAATTTTGTTTTTTTAGGGAGTTTATTATTAAAATGTTTTGTTATTATTTATATAATTAGACACTTAATAATTCACCCTTAAGATGATATATCTATAATAAAGGTATTTTATTTCAACCTACGATGAAACATCGCAATAATTATGAATACTCAATAATTTGTAAAATGGTTACACAAATGTATAAAGCCATCCAAAAGTCTCAAAATGTTAAGTCGTATATCCTGGAAGCTCAGACTACTATCTTCTTTCATATAAAAATGATGTTTTATCTGAAGTTGAGACATCTATAATATTGAAATAAAATATTTTTTTATACAGATGGGATAACAATCAGTCAGTTTCAAATGAGTAACGAGTGCAATTTTTACAATGTATAAAATTTTCTCGAAATGTAGAAAAAAATATATTAAAAAAATTACAAAATGATCATTGAGGTTAACTAATGTAAGGAATTAAGCCATGCGAATAAAAAATCATCCACATACCAGTAATTCCTTGGATGCTCAGAATTCCATATTTTTTCGTATAAAAACGATAGATGGTTCATCTCAAGTTAAGATACCTACTTTATTAAAGTTAAGTATCAGGATTACAATCAGTCAGTTTCAAGTGAGTTACGAGTGCAATTTGAACAATATTTAAAGTTATCTTGAATCCAGACAAAAATAAGTAGTAATATTTTAAGTGATCATTGAAGCTAGCTAAATGACGCTAGCACATGTGAATGCCCAGATTACAGAATTTTATGAAAAAATTAAAGATTTGTCGCAACTGCTTTCTGATTCAAACTCTCATTTCAAGATTGAAAGTTTTCGGGGAGTTTTGCAAAACTCTCTCATTTTTCATATTCATATTTTCATAAGTCTGATGCACGTCAAGATGCAAGACGTATTTCATAAGATTTCACATAATCTTGAACCATTAATAACTCAAGTTGAGTGCTGCAGCTTCTATCTTTTCATGCTGTTTCCAGAATTCATTCATCATTTTCATCTCGTGTATGTTAGTACACTTGTACAAATGTATTATGAAATCAGGGATGCATTTTACTGCATGATGTGTTCTTCTTAGTACTGAAAGAAATAATTTTTCATTGATATCTCAACAAAAATTAATAAAAATGGTATATTAAGAACCTGCCCTAGGCTGGTTTAAGTGATCTATTAAAGAAGTGGACAAACCCCAATTTGTGAACAAAGATTTGGTCATACTCATCTTAATCATCAACAATATAAAGGGAAGGTACGAGGATGATATTTAAAATCATTAATATTAAGTTTGGAAATAACTGAAATCTATCCATTTTTAATTAATGTTTTAAATAGTAAATACCACTACTTTAGTGGTATTTACTAAGTAAAACATTGATTAAAAATGGATAGGTTTTGCAAACAAAGTGACTGCCGAATCAATTAATAAAAATAACTAAATCTATTTTGACCCCCCTGGAAATCAAGCCCAGCACGATAGACAAACAAATAATTGAATACAAAAATATGCCTTTTATAATCGTTTATATTAATAAAGTATATAAAAAGATTAAAATCCAGATTTTAAAATCCCTTTTGTCAAAGCCACTATATTAGAAAAGGCCAATTTTCTACTTACGACTTTAAAAAATTCATCAATTTGGCATTTGGAATAAAATATCTTTAACGATGAAAGTAATTTTTAATTTTCTATATTGTTGTAGATTGCGTTCAAAATGAAATAGTTGACCGATAAAATGTCAGTATCGCAGCAATATCTCAATAATATCACTAATTAGATCATATTTTAATAATTGAAATACAATGGTCGTAAGCCCCGTAAATGCCCAGACTTCCATATTCTTCTTCATCTTTGATGAGATGTCAAAAAATAATATGAAATACAATGTATCAATTTTCTCAGTATTAGGAGGATTTTTTTGAAATCTTAATATTCAAACTACAAGAGTGCTCAAAATAAACTCACAATCCAGTAGGAGTTCATTATTTTGTCGATAACGTTCCTGTAGCTCAATTAATTGCCTCAAAAGCTTTATAATACGAAATTTTAAGGCTTCTTTATATTCAAAATAAAAGCATATTACTTACAAAATGAGAGGCCTGTTGTTTACGGTGTAAACAAGCTGTTTATTTTCATTGAATACTTATGAGTTAATTTATTCTTTGCTCTAGTGAAAGTCTCAAATTAATAACCAACCACTTAAATTACAATATAAGTACGGATATTTTTTTTTACGATTTACACTGTTAAAATTCACTTATTTACACGGGTAAGGCTGCAACGCCTTGTATAAGTTTACTGCTTACTATGTATTCATATTATACCTGTCATAGCTTCGTTCATCAACTATGTGTTTTTTTTTAATGTTTACAATTTTACAATCTTTGTTTACAATGTTTACAATCGTTACAATTTAAACATAATTATTAAAATGAGTTGTTCAATATTTTTTCTAGCTGTATCAATTCCAAATTCTGTTTAGTTATTCACTTATTTAAAAAATTAGTTTTATGTTTATTTATTAAATATTTATGTTAAATACACTCCTGTTGCTAACGACTTCAGAGTATTTTTCTTAGTGTCTAGGAAAAATTTAATATACGAGTATTTCAATATTCTTCATATACAGGACAAAAGTCAATACGGAAATATGTATAATACTTGCTGTCTGGTGATATATATATTTTTTAATGCATGATACATTTTAATATAATACTAATAATAGAATGTTTACACTTTTAATATCCAATTATTTAAATGTTTTTTTTTTCAGTATAAATAAAAGAAATAAATTAAATACAGCTTAAATTTCCGAACACGTTACTATAATAAAAATAAAGTAGGTACTTATATTTAAAAAACATCATTTCAGCAAATGCTAACAATTAATACAAATAGGTAAGTACTAATAAAAAAAAAAAAATTAACCGATATATTATAAGTGTATATCTGAGTCAATTTCAAAAGTGTTTTTCATCTTCTTTTTCTTATCCGCACTCAATAGTGCATAGGGTGCTGCATCGTTCAGAAGTAGTATTAGGAAAGGCGATGAGCCCTGTGCTTTAGGTAACAGTCTTAGTTGAGAAAAAAATAATTAAACTAAAAATCACGCATGAATCGAACTCAGGACCTCATCACGGTAGCCAAACATGCTTACCAATACATGAATGATGCAGTCAAACAATAAAAATTTCAAGTAACAAAATATCAAATATTAAAATGCACCATAATCGTAATATCAAATTGATGTGATTTAGATACACACATATCTTGTCAAAGGAGATCTATTGGACAGTAATAAATAATTTGGAAATAAGCTATGGAAACGAGACAAAAAATCATCGGCTACTATAAGACACTCGGAATGTTGTGAACATTTGTCAAAATAACAGTCGGTGTAGTCGCAATAAATAACAAAGTACATCCTGAAAACTGAAAACTTCCACCAACAAGTCATAATCTCACGGCGATATTTCTTCCCTTTCGCTGAAGGTTCTGAAACTATTCCGAGGGAGGTGTTTTCACACCTTAATGTTTTATTTTATTTTTATTGTTGTTGTTTTTAAACCAAACACAACTTTATGCGCATGTTATACTTTTGAGGAATACATATATGATGTATCATTACGCCTACATTTGTGTAATAAGATCTTATACAATCAATCAATAATTTGTAAGACGCATTGATTACTTGTAAAATACACGGGGTTCTTACCATCATACTTATTTTTAAACCCGTCAATTGAACCTGAAAGTAAAGATCTGATTTATTTTAAAGTAAAAACTTATAGTTTCAATTATATTTTTACGTCCATAGAAATGTTTTGTACGCCTCTGTGATCTAATAGCTAGCGTATATAGGTACATTACTGGAGGTCCCGGTTTCGATTCCCAGGGGGGGTGAAAATAAATATTAGTGATTTTATACTCTAATATTTATGTATAATTTTAAATCAAACACAGATTTTTTGAGTCTACTAAGTTGTATTTTATTAACAAAAACACATAAAAAATTATATTGTGACAATTGTTTCGCCTTGTTAGGGCATTATCAAACGAATGTGAAGATCAAATGGACTACGGTCCTTATGTAGCTATACAATTCTAAGTGACAGTTTTAACACGTGCAGCAATAATTTATGGGAGACAACATAATATTTATTTAATATGACAGCTAATATTTATTTAATATGACCCTGGACTGGTCCCTGAAGTGCAGGAGTGATCACCTTGCCCTCATATGAGTAACGATTAAGATAACACTGCGTCAATACGATGCAGTGCCGATGTTGCACCATTGGGTGCAGACAGGGTTAGAGAAAGTTATATTTATAATTAAACGCAGATCTGATCACCATTCCTTCATTAAGGGGTTATTTATATTAATATCTCAGCAAAGATCAAGAAGAATCACTTAAACTAGCATATGACAGGTCATAAGTCCTGTTTATGTCTAGTTGTTCGTATTCTTTACCATTTCTGTTGAGATATCAATATAAATAACTTATAAGTCGATGAACCCATAATTGGGTTTAGAAACGTCCAAAAATTTGGACATACTCAATAAATACTGAATAAAAAAACTAGCCAAAACATAAATTTAATTAATATTGAATATCAAGTTTTAAAGCGCTTCTTGGTTTATATTGTACAATAATTCAGAAAGAATCAAAAATAAATTTCATAAAGTTCTTTGCTAAACAAAAAAACTAGTTCAACTAAACCATTGATGGTGCCAAGAACTAACAAGATTATTAGCCCAAACGAATAATATTTTTTTTTTCGATAAAATGAAGTATTGTTATAATTAAAGGTATCTAGTGTAAATTAAATAATTGTTTGATTTTATTACACCATGACCTATAAACGTGGTGTCGGAATAGAATATGTAGGGTGAAGTTGTGGCACGTCTGTGAAATGATCACAGCTTTAGCGATTTGCTATGTCAAACTAGACAAAGTGTTCAAAGTTTCAGGCGTTTACTTTTTAGTTTTCCGCGTTTGTTACGTGTTAAAGTTTTTAAATTCTCAACATTTTTCAGCAGTACACACTCAAGGGTATTTTCAAAGCTTATATTGGATTAATATTTTGAATTCAAATAAACTTCATACGGGTCCACAAACTCAATAAATGTATTATTTTAGCCTTAACAACCGTCCAATACTTACAATTTAGCAAAAAACCAAGAAAATTGAAATAAAATTTGTGAGTTTTTAAAAGCTCACTAAAACATATCTCAATATCGATAAAAAACTGCTATTCAAGATAAATTCCATGAAAAATGTATCCACAAACATACTTCAAATAATAGCTAAAAAATACTTTAAAATATTTACCAATTAAATTCATTAATTAATAAATTTTATTTTATTTCTATGTTTTTTTTTCTACTAGTTACTTTTTACTAATAAAAACCTCCATGAAATGTCTTTGTCATTATTTTTTTGCAATTATTTTATACACAAAAATATACCAGTTTATTTGTAGACACATTTAAATCAAACCTACTAATGATTGGTCTGAAGCCCTGTAAACACCCAAGGTTATGTATCTTCTTCTTTGTTTAAGATATCAATAAATAATCTTTATCTGAAATTATTGACATTCACGTTAGTCAAATAAATTCGATTTTTACTCTAAAATATTTCTACAGCATTTTGAATGTGTTTTCTTGTTTTTATGGGTTTTTTGGGCTTTCTCCACCAATTAATAGTATGTAAATATCCATACTCTCTGCAGATTTGAAGTTAAAATGTCTTAGGTACGTCAAATTTGCTGGTTTAAGTGATCACTTTCCGTGTGTAAAGTGATTACTTAAACCAGCCTATGACGGTCTCAAGCCCTATAAATACCCAGATTTCTATTTTCCTCTTCATCTTTGTTGAGATTTTGAAAAAATTCAAATATTTTTAAAATGAAAGAGCTAAAAGTTTATTTTTTATTATTAATTCTTCTGAGCATAACATTAAAATCCAAATCACATTTTCAGATTGTAAAAGCGGCGTCCATAAAACGACAGTTCCATTTGAAAGTCAGTGGAAACAGGTGAAACATAATGACGACCCATTTTAAATTCTCGGAGAGCAGGTGAAACATAAAATGTTTGCAGTCGTGGCGGTCATTAATCGAATTTAATGGTCCAGAAGTCAAGGGAGATAAAGATTATCAGGGGAATCGCTCGAGTTGAAAGCGAGTCCAGACGTTTGTCTAAAGTTTCACCTGATTTTGAACCTAAGTGGCTACGACTGAGGCTAAATTTCATCTCAAATTCGCTTACCTTAAACGAAATTCATTCATGACTGTAAAATAAAATATTTTTGGCGAAGTAACGTTTTGATAATGGTTTCATAAATCAACAAAGAGTTCGTAAGATTTCAAAGAAATGTATTTTTCCACTCGTGATATTTCTTATGTTGACATTAAAAAAAGTTTATTTAGTATTGACATTATATCCACTCCAGTTATCACGGTTTTAAAATAAAAGAACTTTGAATATTTCGAACTTTGAAAAAAAAATTAAAAAACTTTCAAATATCTAAGTTCAAAGGTAATTGATAAAATTGATTAAATTATCTAAATTAAGTTGGATATTGTTTTTAAAACATTTAAAAGATATTTAGTTTCACTAGTATAACTTAATTACGAGGAGAATAGAACACCACAATACTCTGTCTTTGCAAACATCCTTCGCCTCTTACACAATTATGAATCTCCTCATCCTTATCCTCAGATTATTTCAACTCAGTATTTGACAAACCTCATAACGCTAGATTTTCATCGCTCTTCGTTTGTTCCTTTTTTAACTACGTTCGTTTTTTTACGTTTATTTCCTCACTCATTCGTTCCACATCTCCAAACCATCTAAGTTCTCTTTTCTTTATTTAATCAGTAATGCTTATCTCAGTTTTGCATTCGTTCCTCACTGAAGTAACGGTGAACCGTTCAAACATCTATCACTCATTTGTCTGAGGGATTGCATTACGACTGCATTCAGTCTACTTTCAACTTTCTTTTGCTAACTCCATGCTTTACTTTCATACATTGGCGTTGAAATCAGGACTCCGTTAATATCTCGAATATTCAATCACAGTAAAACATCAGATGTAGCTTTCATCGTTAGAAAAATTTACAAATGTATCTACATATCAACGTCCATTAATTCTATCATACAATAGATTACACCGTTCTTTGAGTATCAGATTGAAATGCACTCGGTCACAATGCAGACCATCAGTCCACTGAAACGTACATAAGGAACTATGCGATATTTGTTGCGAATACAGGCTAAAAATATTTCCATTACATTTATTAACAAGCAAACACCGTTGTTTATATAATATATTTCAAAATGATAATAATAAAATAAAATAACTCTGTTTTAACCACTTTTTATTGGTACACTTTATGTCCAACCGGTTTTACAAGAACCTTGTCACCGTCAGAGTTAATGTACTAATTCTAAAATATTGAAATACTCATGGTTAGGTAATGGATAATTACCCTATAATAAACAAAGTTGTTTTATTTTATAAAGTTTATAAAATGTGCCAAAGTATAAAAAATATTAAAATGATAAAAATATTATTGTTAGTTAAATAAATCATATTTTTTGTGCCCTAGTGAAGACTGTAACTAATTATTGGAATTTGTTAGCACACATGATTCTATTCTGTCCCTCACACACACGCAAATCTGGTTTTTGTATGAAATTTTAAACAGAGGTCACAAACAATTCATAAACTTGTGCTACGCGTGTTGCGGATGGCAGGCGTTCATTTATCTATTTTATTAAATACGGACAGTAAACATATTATGCAGGTTTGTATTTATTAAAGGACATTGTAAATATCTTGATTTAAACTAAGAAAGGAATAACCCTCAAAGTCTTTTTTTACAGAGGCTTGTCTGCAGGAAAGGTAGTAATGATAAGGATGGTAGATGTGAAAAAATGTAACTTACATGTTAATCAATTGAATAATTTCTTGAATTAATTATGCAATTCGCAGAAATCGAACTTGCTATGCTGATTTCAAAATTGACCTTCTACCTTAAAGCCGATGGGCATGGTGGCCCATCCTAATCATATGTTTTATTTACATCTTACATTTTACTATTTTATTGAACATGATATTACTACTACTAATTCTACCGTTATCTGCATCCAACTCATAGGGCACTGCATCAAATCAACTTGGATTTGATCATTTATGATATGAGGGCAAAGCGATTGAATTCAAATACAAAACACTTTTTCGAACATCCAACACGTGTATATGAAATACACTATGACGAGAAGCAAATAATTTTGATGTTAAGCAATTATTTCTGAAAAAGAAGAAAGAAGGAATATTTTTTTGAATATCAATAAGGAGGACTTAAATCCAGTAAAACATATTTAAAGACACATTTTTTATGAATTCACTTATGAACATACTTTTTTAATTAAATATTTATATTCTGATGAAAAAAAGTCTAAAGGAGGGAATAAATATACGTACGTGTATTAATTATTTTTTTCTGAACAATTCACAACTAGCCGCTTTCATACCCACGAATAATTTGAAAATAGCTTGTTTTATATTTGGATCTTTACTTGGCAGACGATGATTACGAAATGATGAGATGAAATTCACGGAAATTATGAATTTTGATTTGTGTTTCTAAGCGTACCACAATAGATATTATAATGAAGTTTACTTTGAATTTAAATTGTGATTCTCCAGCCTAAGTTGAAATAATGGAATTGAAATTTATATTTCAGCACTCACGAATACGCCTTTAAAATAAAGTGAGGAAAATTCTTCTCAAAATGCTAAAAGACGATTTTGAATTGACATTATTATTATTATATTAAATTATTATTGTTGAGAAATATTCTTTTAATTTTTTTAGTTTCTCGATATTGGACCATATTATGCAGAAATCATCCAAATCACTATAAGAAAAATATTAAAAAAAAACACTTTGATGAATGCTACTTCATCATCAGAATTTTTTTAATTCGCTGAAGACATCCAATCTAAGAGATCAACAAAATAATTTTTAGATTTTTTTCTAACCAACAACCAATAAAAAAATGCTAGAAATATCCATGTAGGTTGACATCTTTCAGCATTTTTCAAATTCAAATAATTTACATACATACATGAGAATTTTTGAGAAAAATGTCATTTAGTTTAGATGTGCTCGATTTTGAACTAGAAGAAAAAACAAAATGCTCTTTGATTAGAAATCGGTCCACGTGATTGAGTTATAATAAAATGATTTCAAACAAAATTATTTTGTAAAATTATATCGTACAAATTTTTCAATTCTGTTTCATGTTTGACTATTTGCAGATACATTGAAATTTTCCCGTATATATAACCAATTGCCGATTTCAATCAGAAACAATTGGAAATATTTCTCTTTGAAACTGGAAAAAGCTTGGAATTTAAAATTTCAAACGGATTTTTTAACTTTCAACGCCTCTACAATATTCTGTTGTAATAATAATTTTGAAACACGAGTATTTGAGTCTGTTGCCTTTAAATACTGAGTCATTGGTATTATTGATATGGAACTCACATTATTTTTCATAACCTAAATAAAATGAATCAGTAAACCAAAAATAATAATTTTAATTTAAGTCCTACTTTGTTAATAGCACTTTATCTTATAATTATTAATTCATCAATTTGATGCATTCCGCATCATTCTCAAACACTGAACGTTTTAATTTTAGTGTTATTTGCATACGGTATTAGAAAATGTAACAAAGTATTTTAAGAAAAAGTGGTATTTACCAAGCATATTTTATATAGTAAAAATGGAAAGACGTTATTTTTATTTTTCTCTTCTTTAACCAAAAAGTAACCGAATTAATTTATGAAAAATAATACGGGTAGCATAATATTTCAATAATTTAAACATCCAAATATGAGATATTATAGGGATCGTTTCCTATTTTGAGTGATTATTACTAAATAAAATAAAATTAATAAAATATTTTTTAATGTTATACAAGATGGCCAAAATTTTAAGCTGTCGTGATTAGGCACCAAGTGATTTTACTCTTAATACAATTTAAAACACCAAAATTGTAACTTTTCGACTTCCGTGTAACTTTCTTTCGAACCAAACAAAAGGAATTATTTATGCTGTGAAATTGGGTGTCATTGAAATTTCGGAACGCTCAGACAACGGTACATACAGAGGATTTGATGTTATTCATAAAAAGTGGTTTTTGATTAATAAATAATTCTACAAACTGTTTTTTTTAATCATTAATGGTGGCCAAATATTCCAATAATTAATAAATATCTAAATATGTTAAATGAAATGTAGTGTTTTGGTCAAAATGAACAATAAAATTAACATGTTGATATTTTGTGTTATACAGAATGGCCGAAATGTCAAACTGTCGCAAGTTTAGGGACCAAGTGATTTTACACAAAATGAGTTTCCAATTATGTGTTTCAAAAGACTTCATGTTCAACGTCAAATTTGCAGTAACAAGTTACGTTGTTTAGAACCTTCGAGATTGTTGAAGCTTTTATCAAATACTGGATGATTGAAACATATTTAATATCTATCGTTGAATCGATTCGGAATTAAAAATAATCGAACATTCCTTAAGTTATTAAACAATAAAATTAGATGTCTGCAGTAAAGAAAGATTACTGAACGTTACCTAGCCCCGGACGTTAACTTGTTATAAGAACAAGTAAAAAGTGTAATGATAGTTTAGTTTATAAGTACATGTTTAAGGTAAGTTGAGTTAGTTCTAACCTAGAACATAACTCCTATGTAAACTTACAATAACATTGTAGATCTTAAATCATACATCATAATACCTTCATTTCTTACTTGGAACTTATTATTGAATTGTCTAAACTCGTGGCTTTAAGAAGAGTATTTTACTTAAATTTTTCATTCAATAAATACGTGAAATTGTAGTAACTTAAATCATAAAAAGGAAATCCACTCTCATGTCAGAATAGACTGGTAATATTGTAAACACATTCGTTTGAAAATGCCATAACCAGGCGGAAAAATTGTCAAAATATTAATTTTGAAATGTTTTTAAACAATAAAATACAGCATAGTTCA